>NC_044495.1:63056981-63119481 GCF_902362185.1 Chanos chanos | reverse complement strand
CCATCAAGTCTAACCCTAACCCTAACCCTAGACAGTCTCATAATACACTTTTACATGGAACCCTTACCAATCCCTAACCCTAACCTTAACCCTTTTTCTTTCTGTCCAAGTCTTTAACCCTAACAAGACTTTCAATTCCAATTTCATTCCACTACTAACCCTAAAACACAACCAAATACAACAAACACCAAGTCTGCCGACCAAAAGAACACCTCTGCTTGTCGCACAAACTCGGGGCTGGTACCGTTGGAAAGGACGTCCTCCAAAACCCCTGGTTGGACACCGGTTCCAAGTCTCTGTGACCTTCAGAAAAAAAGTTATTGGCCGAGGGATGACTTTGAAATGGCCTCCACGGAGCTTTCGGGCACTTCCCCTTGTCCTAGACACTCGGGACTGCTACCGTTGGAAAGGGCATCCTCGAAAACCCCCAGGCGGACACGGGTTCCAAGTCTCTACCACCTTCAGAAAAAAAGTTATTGGCCGAGGGATGACCTTGGAGTGGTTTTCATCCCTTATCCTAACCCTAACCCTAACCCTAACCCTAACCCTAACTCCAATTTCATTCCACTACTAACCCTAAAACACAACCAAATACAACAAACACCAAGTCTGCCGACCAAAAGAACACCTCTGCTTGTCGCACAAACTCGGGGCTGGTACCGTTGGAAAGGACGTCCTCCAAAACCCCTGGTTGGACACCGGTTCCAAGTCTCTGTGACCTTCAGAAAAAAAGTTATTGGCCGAGGGATGACTTTGAAATGGCCTCCACGGAGCTTTCGGGCACTTCCCCTTGTCCTAGACACTCGGGACTGCTACCGTTGGAAAGGGCATCCTCGAAAACCCCCAGGCGGACACGGGTTCCAAGTCTCTACCACCTTCAGAAAAAAAGTTATTGGCCGAGGGATGACCTTGGAGTGGTTTTCATCCCTTATCCTAACCCTAACCCTAACCCTAACCCTAACCTATCCCTAACCCTAACCTAACCCTAACCCTAACCCAATTTCAGTTCTGGCCTTAAAGGACCATCAAGTCTAACCCTAACCCTAACCCTAGACAGTCTCATAATACACTTTTACATGGAACCCTTACCAATCCCTAACCCTAACCTTAACCCTTTTTCTTTCTGTCCAAGTCTTTAACCCTAACAAGACTTTCAATTCCAATTTCATTCCACTACTAACCCTAAAACACAACCAAATACAACAAACACCAAGTCTGCCGACCAAAAGAACACCTCTGCTTGTCGCACAAACTCGGGGCTGGTACCGTTGGAAAGGACGTCCTCCAAAACCCCTGGTTGGACACCGGTTCCAAGTCTCTGTGACCTTCAGAAAAAAAGTTATTGGCCGAGGGATGACTTTGAAATGGCCTCCACGGAGCTTTCGGGCACTTCCCCTTGTCCTAGACACTCGGGACTGCTACCGTTGGAAAGGGCATCCTCGAAAACCCCCAGGCGGACACGGGTTCCAAGTCTCTACCACCTTCAGAAAAAAAGTTATTGGCCGAGGGATGACCTTGGAGTGGTTTTCATCCCTTATCCTAACCCTAACCCTAACCCTAACCCTAACCCTGACCCTGACCCTGACCCTAACCCTAACCCTAACCCTAACCCTGACCCTGACCCTGACCTTGGAGTGGTTTTCATCCCTTATCCTAACCCTAACCCTAACCCTAACCCGAACCCTAACCCGAACCCTTAAACTTAGATTTAACCCTAACCCTAACCTATCCCTAACCCTAACCTAACCCTAACCCAATTTCAGTTCTGGCCTTAAATGACCATCAATTCCAATTCTAACCCTAACCCTAGACAGTCTCATAATACACTTTTACATGGAACCCTAACCAATCCCTAACCCTAACCTTAACCCTTTTTCTTTCTGTCCAAGTCTTTAACCCTAACAACACTTTCAATTCCAATTTCATTCCACTACTAACCCTAAAACACAACCAAATACAACAAACACCAAGTCTGCCGACCAAAAGAACACTTCTGCTTGTCGCACAAACTCGGGGCTGGTACCCTTGGAAAGGGCGTCCTCCAAAACCCCTAGTTGGACACCGGCTCCAAGTCTCTGTGACCTTCAGAAAAAAAGTTACTGACCGAGGGATGACTTTGAAATGGCCTCCACGGAGCTTTCGGGCACTTCCCCTTGTCCTAGACACTCGGGACTGCTACCGTTGGAAAGGGCATCCTCGAAAACCCCCAGGCGGACACGGGTTCCAAGTCTCTACCACCTTCAGAAAAAAAGTTATTGGCCGAGGGATGACCTTGGAGTGGTTTTCATCCCTTATCCTGTAACGTAACCCTAACCCTAACCCGAACCCTAACCCGAACCCTTAAACTTAGATTTAACCCTAACCCTAACCTATCCCTAACCCTAACCTAACCCTAACCCAATTTCAGTTCTGGCCTTAAATGACCATCAATTCCAATTCTAACCCTAACCCTAGACAGTCTCATAATACACTTTTACATGGAACCCTAACCAATCCCTAACCCTAACCTTAACCCTTTTTCTTTCTGTCCAAGTCTTTAACCCTAACAACACTTTCAATTCCAATTTCATTCCACTACTAACCCTAAAACACAACCAAATACAACAAACACCAAGTCTGCCGACCAAAAGAACACTTCTGCTTGTCGCACAAACTCGGGGCTGGTACCCTTGGAAAGGGCGTCCTCCAAAACCCCTAGTTGGACACCGGCTCCAAGTCTCTGTGACCTTCAGAAAAAAAGTTACTGACCGAGGGATGACTTTGAAATGGCCTCCACGGAGCTTTCGGGCACTTCCCCTTGTCCTAGACACTCGGGACTGCTACCGTTGGAAAGGGCATCCTCGAAAACCCCCAGGCGGACACGGGTTCCAAGTCTCTACCACCTTCAGAAAAAAAGTTATTGGCCGAGGGATGACCTTGGAGTGGTTTTCATCCCTTATCCTAACCCTGACCCTAACCCTAACCCTAACCCTAACCCTAACCCTAACCCTAACTCCAATTTCATTCCACTACTAACCCTAAAACACAACCAAATACAACAAACACCAAGTCTGCCGACCAAAAGAACACCTCTGCTTGTCGCACAAACTCGGGGCTGGTACCGTTGGAAAGGACGTCCTCCAAAACCCCTGGTTGGACACCGGTTCCAAGTCTCTGTGACCTTCAGAAAAAAAGTTATTGGCCGAGGGATGACTTTGAAATGGCCTCCACGGAGCTTTCGGGCACTTCCCCTTGTCCTAGACACTCGGGACTGCTACCGTTGGAAAGGGCATCCTCGAAAACCCCCAGGCGGACACGGGTTCCAAGTCTCTACCACCTTCAGAAAAAAAGTTATTGGCCGAGGGATGACCTTGGAGTGGTTTTCATCCCTTATCCTAACCCTAACCCTAACCCTAACCCTAACCTTCAGAAAAAAAGTTATTGGCCGAGGGATGACCTTGGAGTGGTTTTCATCCCTTATCCTAACCCTAACCCTAACCCTAACCCTAACCCAACCCTAACCCTAACCCTAACCCTAACCCGAACCCTAACCCGAACCCTAACCCGAACCCTAACACTTAGATTTAACCCTAACCCTAACCTATCCCTAACCCTAACCTAACCCTAACCCTAACCCAATTTCAGTTCTGGCCTTAAAGGACCATCAAGTCTAACCCTAACCCTAACCCTAGACAGTCTCATAATACACTTTTACACGGAACCCTTACCAATCCCTAACCCTAACCTTAACCCTTTTTCTTTCTGTCCAAGTCTTTAACCCTAACAAGACTTTCAATTCCAATTTCATTCCACTACTAACCCTAAAACACAACCAAATACAACAAACACCAAGTCTGCCGACCAAAAGAACACCTCTGCTTGTCGCACAAACTCGGGGCTGGTACCGTTGGAAAGGACGTCCTCCAAAACCCCTGGTTGGACACTGCTTCCAAGTCTCTGTGACCTTCAGAAAAAAAGTTATTGGCCGAGGGATGACTTTGAAATGGCCTCCACGGAGCTTTCGGGCACTTCCCCTTGTCCTAGACACTCGGGACTGCTACCGTTGGAAAGGGCATCCTCGAAAACCCCCAGGCGGACACGGGTTCCAAGTCTCTACCACCTTCAGAAAAAAAGTTATTGGCCGAGGGATGACCTTGGAGTGGTTTTCATCCCTTATCCTAACCCTAACCCTAACCCTAACCCTAACCTATCCCTAACCCTAACCTAACCCTAACCCTAACCCAATTTCAGTTCTGGCCTTAAAGGACCATCAAGTCTAACCCTAACCCTAACCCTAGACAGTCTCATAATACACTTTTACATGGAACCCTTACCAATCCCTAACCCTAACCTTAACCCTTTTTCTTTCTGTCCAAGTCTTTAACCCTAACAAGACTTTCAATTCCAATTTCATTCCACTACTAACCCTAAAACACAACCAAATACAACAAACACCAAGTCTGCCGACCAAAAGAACACCTCTGCTTGTCGCACAAACTCGGGGCTGGTACCGTTGGAAAGGACGTCCTCCAAAACCCCTGGTTGGACACCGGTTCCAAGTCTCTGTGACCTTCAGAAAAAAAGTTATTGGCCGAGGGATGACTTTGAAATGGCCTCCACGGAGCTTTCGGGCACTTCCCCTTGTCCTAGACACTCGGGACTGCTACCGTTGGAAAGGGCATCCTCGAAAACCCCCAGGCGGACACGGGTTCCAAGTCTCTACCACCTTCAGAAAAAAAGTTATTGGCCGAGGGATGACCTTGGAGTGGTTTTCATCCCTTATCCTAACCCTAACCCTAACCCTAACCCTAACCCTAACCCTAACTCCAATTTCATTCCACTACTAACCCTAAAACACAACCAAATACAACAAACACCAAGTCTGCCGACCAAAAGAACACCTCTGCTTGTCGCACAAACTCGGGGCTGGTACCGTTGGAAAGGACGTCCTCCAAAACCCCTGGTTGGACACCGGTTCCAAGTCTCTGTGACCTTCAGAAAAAAAGTTATTGGCCGAGGGATGACTTTGAAATGGCCTCCACGGAGCTTTCGGGCACTTCCCCTTGTCCTAGACACTCGGGACTGCTACCGTTGGAAAGGGCATCCTCGAAAACCCCCAGGCGGACACGGGTTCCAAGTCTCTACCACCTTCAGAAAAAAAGTTATTGGCCGAGGGATGACCTTGGAGTGGTTTTCATCCCTTATCCTAACCCTAACCCTAACCCTAACCCTAACCTTCAGAAAAAAAGTTATTGGCCGAGGGATGACCTTGGAGTGGTTTTCATCCCTTATCCTAACCCTAACCCTAACCCTAACCCTAACCCTAACCCTAACCCGAACCCTAACCCGAACCCTAACCCGAACCCTAACACTTAGATTTAACCCTAACCCTAACCTATCCCTAACCCTAACCTAACCCTAACCCTAACCCAATTTCAGTTCTGGCCTTAAAGGACCATCAAGTCTAACCCTAACCCTAACCCTAGACAGTCTCATAATACACTTTTACATGGAACCCTTACCAATCCCTAACCCTAACCTTAACCCTTTTTCTTTCTGTCCAAGTCTTTAACCCTAACAAGACTTTCAATTCCAATTTCATTCCACTACTAACCCTAAAACACAACCAAATACAACAAACACCAAGTCTGCCGACCAAAAGAACACCTCTGCTTGTCGCACAAACTCGGGGCTGGTACCGTTGGAAAGGACGTCCTCCAAAACCCCTGGTTGGACACCGGTTCCAAGTCTCTGTGACCTTCAGAAAAAAAGTTATTGGCCGAGGGATGACTTTGAAATGGCCTCCACGGAGCTTTCGGGCACTTCCCCTTGTCCTAGACACTCGGGACTGCTACCGTTGGAAAGGGCATCCTCGAAAACCCCCAGGCGGACACGGGTTCCAAGTCTCTACCACCTTCAGAAAAAAAGTTATTGGCCGAGGGATGACCTTGGAGTGGTTTTCATCCCTTATCCTAACCCTAACCCTAACCCTAACCCTAACCTATCCCTAACCCTAACCTAACCCTAACCCTAACCCAATTTCAGTTCTGGCCTTAAAGGACCATCAAGTCTAACCCTAACCCTAACCCTAGACAGTCTCATAATACACTTTTACACGGAACCCTTACCAATCCCTAACCCTAACCTTAACCCTTTTTCTTTCTGTCCAAGTCTTTAACCCTAACAAGACTTTCAATTCCAATTTCATTCCACTACTAACCCTAAAACACAACCAAATACAACAAACACCAAGTCTGCCGACCAAAAGAACACCTCTGCTTGTCGCACAAACTCGGGGCTGGTACCGTTGGAAAGGACGTCCTCCAAAACCCCTGGTTGGACACTGCTTCCAAGTCTCTGTGACCTTCAGAAAAAAAGTTATTGGCCGAGGGATGACTTTGAAATGGCCTCCACGGAGCTTTCGGGCACTTCCCCTTGTCCTAGACACTCGGGACTGCTACCGTTGGAAAGGGCATCCTCGAAAACCCCCAGGCGGACACGGGTTCCAAGTCTCTACCACCTTCAGAAAAAAAAGTTATTGGCCGAGGGATGACCTTGGAGTGGTTTTCATCCCTTATCCTAACCCTAACCCTAACCCTAACCCTAACCTATCCCTAACCCTAACCTAACCCTAACCCTAACCCAATTTCAGTTCTGGCCTTAAAGGACCATCAAGTCTAACCCTAACCCTAACCCTAGACAGTCTCATAATACACTTTTACATGGAACCCTTACCAATCCCTAACCCTAACCTTAACCCTTTTTCTTTCTGTCCAAGTCTTTAACCCTAACAAGACTTTCAATTCCAATTTCATTCCACTACTAACCCTAAAACACAACCAAATACAACAAACACCAAGTCTGCCGACCAAAAGAACACCTCTGCTTGTCGCACAAACTCGGGGCTGGTACCGTTGGAAAGGACGTCCTCCAAAACCCCTGGTTGGACACCGGTTCCAAGTCTCTGTGACCTTCAGAAAAAAAGTTATTGGCCGAGGGATGACTTTGAAATGGCCTCCACGGAGCTTTCGGGCACTTCCCCTTGTCCTAGACACTCGGGACTGCTACCGTTGGAAAGGGCATCCTCGAAAACCCCCAGGCGGACACGGGTTCCAAGTCTCTACCACCTTCAGAAAAAAAGTTATTGGCCGAGGGATGACCTTGGAGTGGTTTTCATCCCTTATCCTAACCCTAACCCTAACCCTAACCCTAACCCTAACTCCAATTTCATTCCACTACTAACCCTAAAACACAACCAAATACAACAAACACCAAGTCTGCCGACCAAAAGAACACCTCTGCTTGTCGCACAAACTCGGGGCTGGTACCGTTGGAAAGGACGTCCTCCAAAACCCCTGGTTGGACACCGGTTCCAAGTCTCTGTGACCTTCAGAAAAAAAGTTATTGGCCGAGGGATGACTTTGAAATGGCCTCCACGGAGCTTTCGGGCACTTCCCCTTGTCCTAGACACTCGGGACTGCTACCGTTGGAAAGGGCATCCTCGAAAACCCCCAGGCGGACACGGGTTCCAAGTCTCTACCACCTTCAGAAAAAAAGTTATTGGCCGAGGGATGACCTTGGAGTGGTTTTCATCCCTTATCCTAACCCTAACCCTAACCCTAACCCTAACCTTCAGAAAAAAAGTTATTGGCCGAGGGATGACCTTGGAGTGGTTTTCATCCCTTATCCTAACCCTAACCCTAACCCTAACCCTAACCCTAACCCTAACCCGAACCCTAACCCGAACCCTAACCCGAACCCTAACACTTAGATTTAACCCTAACCCTAACCTATCCCTAACCCTAACCTAACCCTAACCCTAACCCAATTTCAGTTCTGGCCTTAAAGGACCATCAAGTCTAACCCTAACCCTAACCCTAGACAGTCTCATAATACACTTTTACATGGAACCCTTACCAATCCCTAACCCTAACCTTAACCCTTTTTCTTTCTGTCCAAGTCTTTAACCCTAACAAGACTTTCAATTCCAATTTCATTCCACTACTAACCCTAAAACACAACCAAATACAACAAACACCAAGTCTGCCGACCAAAAGAACACCTCTGCTTGTCGCACAAACTCGGGGCTGGTACCGTTGGAAAGGACGTCCTCCAAAACCCCTGGTTGGACACTGCTTCCAAGTCTCTGTGACCTTCAGAAAAAAAGTTATTGGCCGAGGGATGACTTTGAAATGGCCTCCACGGAGCTTTCGGGCACTTCCCCTTGTCCTAGACACTCGGGACTGCTACCGTTGGAAAGGGCATCCTCGAAAACCCCCAGGCGGACACGGGTTCCAAGTCTCTACCACCTTCAGAAAAAAAGTTATTGGCCGAGGGATGACCTTGGAGTGGTTTTCATCCCTTATCCTAACCCTAACCCTAACCCTAACCCTAACCTATCCCTAACCCTAACCTAACCCTAACCCTAACCCAATTTCAGTTCTGGCCTTAAAGGACCATCAAGTCTAACCCTAACCCTAACCCTAGACAGTCTCATAATACACTTTTACATGGAACCCTTACCAATCCCTAACCCTAACCTTAACCCTTTTTCTTTCTGTCCAAGTCTTTAACCCTAACAAGACTTTCAATTCCAATTTCATTCCACTACTAACCCTAAAACACAACCAAATACAACAAACACCAAGTCTGCCGACCAAAAGAACACCTCTGCTTGTCGCACAAACTCGGGGCTGGTACCGTTGGAAAGGACGTCCTCCAAAACCCCTGGTTGGACACCGGTTCCAAGTCTCTGTGACCTTCAGAAAAAAAGTTATTGGCCGAGGGATGACTTTGAAATGGCCTCCACGGAGCTTTCGGGCACTTCCCCTTGTCCTAGACACTCGGGACTGCTACCGTTGGAAAGGGCATCCTCGAAAACCCCCAGGCGGACACGGGTTCCAAGTCTCTACCACCTTCAGAAAAAAAGTTATTGGCCGAGGGATGACCTTGGAGTGGTTTTCATCCCTTATCCTAACCCTAACCCTAACCCTAACCCTAACCTATCCCTAACCCTAACCTAACCCTAACCCTAACCCAATTTCAGTTCTGGCCTTAAAGGACCATCAAGTCTAACCCTAACCCTAACCCTAGACAGTCTCATAATACACTTTTACACGGAACCCTTACCAATCCCTAACCCTAACCTTAACCCTTTTTCTTTCTGTCCAAGTCTTTAACCCTAACAAGACTTTCAATTCCAATTTCATTCCACTACTAACCCTAAAACACAACCAAATACAACAAACACCAAGTCTGCCGACCAAAAGAACACCTCTGCTTGTCGCACAAACTCGGGGCTGGTACCGTTGGAAAGGACGTCCTCCAAAACCCCTGGTTGGACACTGCTTCCAAGTCTCTGTGACCTTCAGAAAAAAAGTTATTGGCCGAGGGATGACTTTGAAATGGCCTCCACGGAGCTTTCGGGCACTTCCCCTTGTCCTAGACACTCGGGACTGCTACCGTTGGAAAGGGCATCCTCGAAAACCCCCAGGCGGACACGGGTTCCAAGTCTCTACCACCTTCAGAAAAAAAGTTATTGGCCGAGGGATGACCTTGGAGTGGTTTTCATCCCTTATCCTAACCCTAACCCTAACCCTAACCCTAACCTTCAGAAAAAAAGTTATTGGCCGAGGGATGACCTTGGAGTGGTTTTCATCCCTTATCCTAACCCTAACCCTAACCCTAACCCTAACCCAACCCTAACCCTAACCCTAACCCTAACCCGAACCCTAACCCGAACCCTAACCCGAACCCTAACACTTAGATTTAACCCTAACCCTAACCTATCCCTAACCCTAACCTAACCCTAACCCTAACCCAATTTCAGTTCTGGCCTTAAAGGACCATCAAGTCTAACCCTAACCCTAACCCTAGACAGTCTCATAATACACTTTTACATGGAACCCTTACCAATCCCTAACCCTAACCTTAACCCTTTTTCTTTCTGTCCAAGTCTTTAACCCTAACAAGACTTTCAATTCCAATTTCATTCCACTACTAACCCTAAAACACAACCAAATACAACAAACACCAAGTCTGCCGACCAAAAGAACACCTCTGCTTGTCGCACAAACTCGGGGCTGGTACCGTTGGAAAGGGCGTCCTCCAAAACCCCTGGTTGGACACCGGTTCCAAGTCTCTGTGACCTTCAGAAAAAAAGTTATTGGCCGAGGGATGACTTTGAAATGGCCTCCACGGAGCTTTCGGGCACTTCCCCTTGTCCTAGACACTCGGGACTGCTACCGTTGGAAAGGGCATCCTCCAAAACCCCCAGGCGGACACGGGTTCCAAGTCTCTACCACCTTCAGAAAAAAAGTTATTGGCCGAGGGATGACCTTGGAGTGGTTTTCATCCCTTATCCTAACCCTAACCCTAACCCTAACCCTAACCTATCCCTAACCCTAACCTCACCCTAACCCTAACCCAATTTCAGTTCTGGCCTTAAAGGACCATCAAGTCTAACCCTAACCCTAACCCTAGACAGTCTCATAATACACTTTTACATGGAACCCTTACCAATCCCTAACCCTAACCTTAACCCTTTTTCTTTCTGTCCAAGTCTTTAACCCTAACAAGACTTTCAATTCCAATTTCATTCCACTACTAACCCTAAAACACAACCAAATACAACAAACACCAAGTCTGCCGACCAAAAGAACACCTCTGCTTGTCGCACAAACTCGGGGCTGGTACCGTTGGAAAGGACGTCCTCCAAAACCCCTGGTTGGACACTGCTTCCAAGTCTCTGTGACCTTCAGAAAAAAAGTTATTGGCCGAGGGATGACTTTGAAATGGCCTCCACGGAGCTTTCGGGCACTTCCCCTTGTCCTAGACACTCGGGACTGCTACCGTTGGAAAGGGCATCCTCGAAAACCCCCAGGCGGACACGGGTTCCAAGTCTCTACCACCTTCAGAAAAAAAGTTATTGGCCGAGGGATGACCTTGGAGTGGTTTTCATCCCTTATCCTAACCCTAACCCTAACCCTAACCCTAACCTATCCCTAACCCTAACCTAACCCTAACCCTAACCCAATTTCAGTTCTGGCCTTAAAGGACCATCAAGTCTAACCCTAACCCTAACCCTAGACAGTCTCATAATACACTTTTACATGGAACCCTTACCAATCCCTAACCCTAACCTTAACCCTTTTTCTTTCTGTCCAAGTCTTTAACCCTAACAAGACTTTCAATTCCAATTTCATTCCACTACTAACCCTAAAACACAACCAAATACAACAAACACCAAGTCTGCCGACCAAAAGAACACCTCTGCTTGTCGCACAAACTCGGGGCTGGTACCGTTGGAAAGGGCGTCCTCCAAAACCCCTGGTTGGACACCGGTTCCAAGTCTCTGTGACCTTCAGAAAAAAAGTTATTGGCCGAGGGATGACTTTGAAATGGCCTCCACGGAGCTTTCGGGCACTTCCCCTTGTCCTAGACACTCGGGACTGCTACCGTTGGAAAGGGCATCCTCGAAAACCCCCAGGCGGACACGGGTTCCAAGTCTCTACCACCTTCAGAAAAAAAGTTATTGGCCGAGGGATGACCTTGGAGTGGTTTTCATCCCTTATCCTAACCCTAACCCTAACCCTAACCCTAACCCTAACCCTAACTCCAATTTCATTCCACTACTAACCCTAAAACACAACCAAATACAACAAACACCAAGTCTGCCGACCAAAAGAACACCTCTGCTTGTCGCACAAACTCGGGGCTGGTACCGTTGGAAAGGACGTCCTCCAAAACCCCTGGTTGGACACCGGTTCCAAGTCTCTGTGACCTTCAGAAAAAAAGTTATTGGCCGAGGGATGACTTTGAAATGGCCTCCACGGAGCTTTCGGGCACTTCCCCTTGTCCTAGACACTCGGGACTGCTACCGTTGGAAAGGGCATCCTCGAAAACCCCCAGGCGGACACGGGTTCCAAGTCTCTACCACCTTCAGAAAAAAAGTTATTGGCCGAGGGATGACCTTGGAGTGGTTTTCATCCCTTATCCTAACCCTAACCCTAACCCTAACCCTAACCTTCAGAAAAAAAGTTATTGGCCGAGGGATGACCTTGGAGTGGTTTTCATCCCTTATCCTAACCCTAACCCTAACCCTAACCCTAACCCAACCCTAACCCTAACCCTAACCCTAACCCGAACCCTAACCCGAACCCTAACCCGAACCCTAACACTTAGATTTAACCCTAACCCTAACCTATCCCTAACCCTAACCTAACCCTAACCCTAACCCAATTTCAGTTCTGGCCTTAAAGGACCATCAAGTCTAACCCTAACCCTAACCCTAGACAGTCTCATAATACACTTTTACATGGAACCCTTACCAATCCCTAACCCTAACCTTAACCCTTTTTCTTTCTGTCCAAGTCTTTAACCCTAACAAGACTTTCAATTCCAATTTCATTCCACTACTAACCCTAAAACACAACCAAATACAACAAACACCAAGTCTGCCGACCAAAAGAACACCTCTGCTTGTCGCACAAACTCGGGGCTGGTACCGTTGGAAAGGACGTCCTCCAAAACCCCTGGTTGGACACCGGTTCCAAGTCTCTGTGACCTTCAGAAAAAAAGTTATTGGCCGAGGGATGACTTTGAAATGGCCTCCACGGAGCTTTCGGGCACTTCCCCTTGTCCTAGACACTCGGGACTGATACCGTTGGAAAGGGCATCCTCGAAAACCCCCAGGCGGACACGGGTTCCAAGTCTCTACCACCTTCAGAAAAAAAGTTATTGGCCGAGGGATGACCTTGGAGTGGTTTTCATCCCTTATCCTAACCCTAACCCTAACCCTAACCCTAACCTATCCCTAACCCTAACCTAACCCTAACCCTAACCCAATTTCAGTTCTGGCCTTAAAGGACCATCAATTCTAACCCTAACCCTAACCCTAGACAGTCTCATAATACACTTTTACATGGAACCCTTACCAATCCCTAACCCTAACCTTAACCCTTTTTCTTTCTGTCCAAGTCTTTAACCCTAACAAGACTTTCAATTCCAATTTCATTCCACTACTAACCCTAAAACACAACCAAATACAACAAACACCAAGTCTGCCGACCAAAAGAACACCTCTGCTTGTCGCACAAACTCGGGGCTGGTACCGTTGGAAAGGACGTCCTCCAAAACCCCTGGTTGGACACCGGTTCCAAGTCTCTGTGACCTTCAGAAAAAAAGTTATTGGCCGAGGGATGACTTTGAAATGGCCTCCACGGAGCTTTCGGGCACTTCCCCTTGTCCTAGACACTCGGGACTGCTACCGTTGGAAAGGGCATCCTCGAAAACCCCCAGGCGGACACGGGTTCCAAGTCTCTACCACCTTCAGAAAAAAAGTTATTGGCCGAGGGATGACCTTGGAGTGGTTTTCATCCCTTATCCTAACCCTAACCCTAACCCTAACCCTAACCCTAACACTTTTACATGGAACCCTTACCAATCCCTAACCCTAACCTTAACCCTTTTTCTTTCTGTCCAAGTCTTTAACCCTAACAAGACTTTCAATTCCAATTTCATTCCACTACTAACCCTAAAACACAACCAAATACAACAAACACCAAGTCTGCCGACCAAAAGAACACCTCTGCTTGTCGCACAAACTCGGGGCTGGTACCGTTGGAAAGGACGTCCTCCAAAACCCCTGGTTGGACACCGGTTCCAAGTCTCTGTGACCTTCAGAAAAAAAAGTTATTGGCCGAGGGATGACTTTGAAATGGCCTCCACGGAGCTTTCGGGCACTTCCCCTTGTCCTAGACACTCGGGACTGCTACCGTTGGAAAGGGCATCCTCGAAAACCCCCAGGCGGACACGGGTTCCAAGTCTCTACCACCTTCAGAAAAAAAGTTATTGGCCGAGGGATGACCTTGGAGTGGTTTTCATCCCTTATCCTAACCCTAACCCTAACCCTAACCCTAACCTTCAGAAAAAAAGTTATTGGCCGAGGGATGACCTTGGAGTGGTTTTCATCCCTTATTCTAACCCTAACCCTAACCCGAACCCTAACCCGAACCCTAACCCGAACCCTAACCCTAGACAGTCTCATAATACACTTTTACATGGAACCCTTACCAATCCCTAACCCTAACCTTAACCCTTTTTCTTTCTGTCCAAGTCTTTAACCCTAACAACACTTTCAATTCCAATTTCATTCCACTACTAACCCTAAAACACAACCAAATACAACAAACACCAAGTCTGCCAACTAAAAGAACACTTCCTCTTGTCCTACAAACTCGGGGCTGCTACCGTTGGAAAGGGCATCCTCAAAAACCCCTATGTAGAAATTGATTCCAAGTCTCTACCACCTTCAGAAAAAAAGTTATTGACTGAGGGATGACTTTGAAAGGGGTCCGGCGGAAGTGTCCGGCACTTCCCCTTGTCCTAGAAACTCGGGACTGATACCGTTGGAAAGGGCATCCTCAAAAAGCCCCAGGCGGACACTGGTTCCAAGTCTCTACCACCTTCAGAAAGAAAGTTATTGGCTGAGGGATGACCTTGGAGTGGTTTTCATCCCTTATCCTAACCCTAACCCTAACCCTTTTTCTTTCTGTCCAAGTCTTTAACCCTAACAACACTTTCAATTACAATTTCATTCCACTACTAACCCTAAAACACAACCAAATACAACAAACACCAAGTCTGCCGACCAAAAGAACACTTCTGCTTGTCGCACAAACTCGGGGCTGGTACCGTTGGAAAGGGCGTCCTCCAAAACCCCTGGTTGGACACTGCTTCCAAGTCTCTGTGACCTTCAGAAAAAAAGTTATTGACCGAGGGATGACTTTGAAATGGCCTCCACGGAGGTTTCGGGCACTTCCCCTTGCCCTAGACACTCGGGACTGCTACCGTTGGAAAGGGCATCCTCGAAAACCCACAGGCGGACACGGGTTCCAAGTCTCTACCACCTTCAGAAAAAAAGTTATTGGCCGAGGGATGACCTCAGAGTGGTTTTCATCCCTTATCCTAACCCGTTCCCTAATCCTAAATTGAATAAAGCTTAGGCTATCTCACCACTTAAAATAGATTAAATAGAGTCAAATTCATGTGCGTTAATCTCCTAACTCTTGGAACTTGTTATGTGGGTCGACACTTAATAAAGGAACAGGTGTTCAGTTTAACATGCGCCGGCCCGTGCCTTCACTTCGTCGCTCCATTTCAACCACTTGGTCTAGAAGGACCAAACGTGGGGAGCTTCGCCGGATAACCTCCAAAAACCTAACCCTAACCCTAACCCTAACTTTAACCATAACCCTAAACCTAGACTTAATCCTAATTTAGTCTTAACCTAAAAATCCAGTCTTAACCCTAATCCCAGGCCCTAAACTTAGACCCAACCCTAACCTAACCCTAACCCTAATAGGCCCCAGTCCCAGTTTTGGCCTTAAATGAATACGAATTCTGATTCTAGTTATAACCCTAGCCAGTCTCATAATACAGTTTTAAATGTAAAATGGCGGACAATGAGAAAATGGCGGACGTACAAAGATTTATGGGGAATCGGTTTTTTACAAACTTTAAAGAGGAATAGCTCGGCGACCGTACAACGTAGAAACAAAATTCTTTTTGTCTCTTGAAATGTCACGTCGCCCCCTCCGAGATGACATTGCTCGACAAGGTCGCTTGGGGTCACCGCCATTCAACAAAATACCAGGAATATAGGCCTTTAGACAATGCGCCAATCTAAAAGACATGCTGGGGGACGCGCTTCCAGTAGAAGCTTGGTTGTTTCCCGAAAATTTCGCTCAGGCAGTGGAATGGGAGGGAAATTAACCCACTGGATGTCGTTAACCCTTTGGGGGTCCAACCCAGTAGAAGCTTGGTAGCTTCCCGAAAGGATTTCGGTTCGAGCGTGCTCGGCTGAAATTGGTAGGGAAGATATCCGCTGGAAGAGGACTCCCGCCCAGGGCTGTCTGGGAGGTGACGCAATGCACGGGACCTGCCTCCACAGGGCCTTGGTTTTAGCAGGCTGGGGATACCTTGCGGTGTTAACGAACAGTCTGCCTCGGTAGGTAGCCAGCCCCCCTGGGTCCACTTGGACAGCGCGCAGGAGGGTGGTCTGAGGCCAACAGACCTTAAATGGGGCCCAGTCTTTTACGGTGATTAGCACCACTCACGCACCAGCTTCACTCGCACGCTACACGCTAAGATTCCAAGAGCCAAAAAAATCCCAATTGGGACTAAAGAAAAGAAAAAATAGCCAATTTGGCGAAGAAATAAGCAAAAAAAGAAGACGGAAATGGATGAAAACAACACCGAAATTACTCAAAGTAGACAAAATCCATCAAAAGGTCAGCATTAGAAAGAATGCCATTATTAAACCAAGGACAATAAAAAAAGACAAAGAACAACGGATAAAGACTAGCGAGTCGCCAAAAAACCCAATTGGACGGGGTTAGCATCACTCACACACCAGCTGAGCATTAGAAAGAATGCCATTATTAAACCAAGGACTATAAAAAAAGACAAAGAACAACGGATAAAGACTAGCGAGTCGCCAAAAAACCCAATTGGACGGGGTTAGCATCACTCACACACCAGCTGAGCATTAGAAAGAATGCCATTATTAAACCAAGGACTATAAAAAAAGACAAAGAACAACGGATAAAGACTAGCGAGTCACCAAAAAAGCCCAATTGGACGGGGTTAGCATCACTCACACACCAATTGAGCATTAGAGAGAATGCCATTATTAAGACAAAGAACAACGGATAAAGACTAGCGAGTCACCAAAAACCCAATTGGACAGGGTTAGCATCACTCACACACCAGCTGAGCATTAGAAAGAATGCCTGATAAACAGCATTGAAATCATCCAAAGAAGACAAAAACCAGCAAAAGGTCAGCATTAGAAAGAATGCCATAATTAAGCCAAGAACAATAAAATAAGACAAATAACGACTTGTAAAGACTAGAAAGTCACCAAAAAAAACCCCAATTTAACAGGGTTAGCACCACTCACACACCAGTTGAGCATTAGAAAGAATGCCATAATTAAACCAAGAACAATAAAATAAAACAAATAACAACTTGTAAAGACTAGAAAGTCACCAAAAAAACCCAATTGAAGACAAACACCAAGACAAAAAGAGCACTGAAATTGTCCAAAAACGACAAAAACCAGCAAAAGGTCAGAAGGTCAGCATTAGAAATAATGCCATAATTAAACCAAGAACAATAAAATAAAACTAATAAATAACTAATAAAACCATTTAAACTAATAATACAAACTAACCCAAGGCTCCTTCAGAGCTGGGAAAAGAATATAATGAATTTAACAACTGACCTGCCCCTAACTTCAGCACAAATACAGCTCCTCAGTAAAGGCCTATTGTTTGTCCCAACTTGGAAAGCAAACAGGGGTAAGAGAAACTCACTGGAACTCCATGTCACTGAATACCATAGAAGACTAAAAATAAGCGCATTTTTTGGACCTACAGGGGGAGAACAACCAGTGAAACCACTCTTTCAACAACCATCCCGTTGGGAACCAAAACAGGAGGACCTACCCCCAGCCATAGGATTTCTCACCAAAACAGATAGGGACACTATAAGGAAATTACCACTACATCTCCTACAGGATAAAAACAATTTGACAACAACAGAGGAAGAAGCTTTAATCTCACTAAGGAAATGCACAGATATAGTAATCAAACCAGCAGATAAAGGGAGCGCAGTAGTTATCATGAATAGAGACCACTACATTACGGAAGCAATACGCCAATTGGATAACACAGAGTATTACAGAAAATTGGACAAATCCATTTTTATGGAAACTAGGGATAAAATACATAGGATACTCAAGACCTTGGGACAACACAAATTCCTCACGAAAGGGCAAATTGAATACCTGAAGGGGGACAAAATTCCTCGAGCACAACAATTTTACTTGTTACCTAAGGGCCACAAGCCGCCTGAAACATGGACAGTAGCCCATACAATTCCACCTGGCAGACCGATAGTATCAGATTGCGGCAGTGAAATTTATAGGATAGCGGAATATATTGATTATTTCTTAAACCCGTTATCAACTAAACACCCCAGCTACATAAAAGACACATTTGACTTAATCAGTAAAATAGAAAGCCTTAGTTTAACGGAACCAATTCTCCTATTCACAATGGATGTGGACAATCTATATACGAATATTGACACTACAATGGGCTTACAATCGATCCAAAAATGGTTCCAAAAATACCCAAACGAAGAACACCCAGATCAGGAAATATTACAGTTACTAGAAATCAGTCTCTGTAACAATGACTTTGAATTCAATGGGCAGTTCTATCTGCAAACCAAAGGTACAGCTATGGAAAAGAAGTTTGCCCCAGCGTACGCAAACATCTATATGGCAGACTGGGAAGAAACAGTGTTCCCAAAATGCAAACTCCTACCAGCCCACTATTTCAGATATTTGGATGACATATGGGGAATTTGGACATACACACAAGAGGAGTTCGAAGAATTCAGGGAAAACCTAAACAACCACCACGGATCAATTAAAGTCAAGCATACCCTACATGAGTCCCACATAGATTTCCTGGACACGACGACTTTCAAAGGGCCCGATTTCCACATAAACCAAAAACTGGACATAAAAGTTTTCTTTAAAGGAACGGATACTCATGCCCTGCGGCATAAACAGAGCCTTCACCCCAAACATACGTTTAGGGGCATTGTTAAAGCTCAATTAATCCGATTTCATAGAATATGTACCCGAAAAGAAGACAAGCAACCCGAACCTTATTTAAGGCACTAAGGCAAAGGGGTTATTACAGGACCTTCCTACGAAGGTGCCAAAAAGAATTGGGTAATTCAAGTCAGCCCATATTGAGAAACACACAGACGAAGGATATAATCCCCCTAATAACAACATTCTCCAAATATACAGCAATGGCAAACAGACAATTGAAGCAAAATTTTGGGAGCATCTTGAAAGACACAGGAATACTGGAACACTTTAGAATCATCTCCGCTTACAAAAGGAACAGGAATCTCAGGGACATCCTGGTAAGGAGCAAACTTCAACCAACAAACAGAAAAAACACACCTTTACCATCACTCCATACGGTACGGAACCGACAAAATGGATCCACATACAGAATCCCACACCATATACCATTAAGAACGAGAAACTTTGTCCATATTATCACATGTAAAAGATGTCATATACAATATGTAGGAGAAACAAGGAATTCTACTCTCTCGCGTCGATCTTCACATATATATAATGTGGAGCACAAAAAGAAGCGAAACACACCCCTAGTTTCACATTTCATCAAACATGGAAGAGATAATATCCTAATGGGAGGATTATCCCACAACCCAGAATGGACGACGACAGAAAGAAGAAAGGAGGAAAGAAGGTGGATCAACAGACTCGGATCCAGACAGCCATGGGGGTTAAATTTAAAATAAACACATATCGAATTAAATCCCATTCCCCCTGTTTCTAAGTCCAAACCTCTATCAACCTAGTTCCGGAACTAAAATCCCAGCCTACTCCACCCCCTGCTCCCTATCCTAGTCCTCTAGTTATGGTACTTACTAGTTCAATACGGTTCTAAGGTTCGATACTGTTCCCTCACCCTAACCTTTATCCCCCTGTTTATCAGAAGTACCCTATTCTCCGTTCTATAAATTCAGTTGTATCTCTTGTAAATATATAAATTTAGTAGTATTTCTTGTAATATAAGTTCAATTGTGTCATTTGTGTTCATTGTTAAACAAAAATAAAAAATTTTCTTTCAATAATACAAAGGAGACACTGATGATCGGGTGTCATTTTTCAGGAACATGCTGGCCTGGAGAGACACCCCCCCTGAGTCTTCCTAACAAAAGTAAAAACAACAAAAAAAACAACACTAACTAGAGTATTACTGAAGCCCCCACTGTAACCCAAGGCCCCTAACCATACCCACTCCTAGCGCCTAACCCTAACCCTAACCCTAACCTTAGCTCTAACCCTAACCTTAATCCCACTCCTCACCCCTAACCCTAACTCTTACCCTACCCTAACCCAAACCCCAACCGTAATTGGGCTTTAACTCCACCCAAATAACAATTTGATATACATAAATGAAAAGGACCGACAATCTTGATGAACAGACCCACTCCTGGCCCCTAACCCTACCCTAACCTGAACCAAGCTTTAACTCCACCCAAGCAGTAATTTGACATAAAGTGAGAAAGACCAATAATCTTAATGAATAGGCCCACTTCTAGCCTCCAAACTTAACTCTAACCCTAACCTTAACCCCTAACCCTGATCCTAACCCTGGTCCCCAATTTTGGCCTATATACTCACTTCTAAGCCCCTAACTCTAATTTGACCCTTGACCCCACCCAAATGTCAATTCGACACAAAAACAAGACAGTAGTCCCTGGTCTTGATCTACACACCTACTTCCGGTCCCCTACCCTGTCCCCAACTCTAACCTTAACCCTAACCCTAATTGAGCCTTAAGACCACCCAGGTAGCTATCTGACATAACCAAGTGAAAAAAGATCAACAACCTTGATAAACTGACCCACTCCTAGCCCCCAAATCTAATCCCAGCTCTAACCCTAACCCTAACCCTAATTGACCTTTAACCTCACCCAAACACCAATATTTATATACCCACAAGATAGTAGTCCCCAATGCCAATCTATGTACCCACTCCCAACCCCCTGCCCCACCCCTAAATCTAACCTTAACCAACCCCACCCAAATATTAATTCCTCCCCAACTCTAACCTAGAACACCCAACCCTAACCCTAATGCCTACACCAATAAGATGAGGCCCCTAATTTGAACTTACAAGCCCATTCCTAGCCCTTGTTGACCCCTGATCCCACCCAAACCCAATCTTGGGCCACTGAACTCCAAGGGCCCACTTTTGACCAGCCCATGCTCAAGGCAGGGGCAAGAAAGGGGGAACAAAGCCCCCAATCGGGAATACTCCCTCTTCATTAAATAGGAAATTAGACAGAATACCCCTATACTCTGAATAGTAGATTCAATGGTGGTAACAAAACACTGCAAAGCAGGTAGCATTATGGGACATTACTAATTTGAATTTTCTCTTCTGAATATTTATCCTTTCTTATTTAAATAATGGTAAATTTGAATAATGGAATTTGACGAACTAGAAGCCTGTTTTTTTCCCGAGGGATTCCATCTGTGGAATAGGTAAGGAAAATGACCCGCTGGATGATGTTAACCCCTGGGGGTCCAACCACGTAGAAGCTTGGTAGCTTCCCGAAGGGTTCTAGTGTCGGGGGAATACTCAGCTGGAACAGGTAGGGAAGATATCCGCTGGAAGAGGACCCCCTCCCAAGGCTGTCTGGGGGGTGAGGTAATGCATGGTACCTGCCTTCCCGGGCCTTGGTTGAGCAGACTGGGATACCTTGCGGTGTTAACGAACAGTCTGCTGAGGTAGGTATCCAGCCCCCCTAGGTCCACTTGGACAGCACGGAGGACGGGTGGTCTGGGGCCAACAGACCTTAAATGGGGCCCTGTCTTCTACTGGTGATTAGCACCACTCACGCAACATACCAACTTTTGCACTACACACGTGGATTTGACCCTTCCCCCAAAAATAACAACCCCAAATGGGTTTTTCCAATTAGGACTTCACCTTCCCCAAAATTTTGCGTAATCTGAAAAGGAAAAAACCAGGACCCTGACTTGGATCCTGACTCCAACTTCAAACCCCTTCGGACAAATTATTTTGGGACAAATGGAATGTAGGACAACAAAATTAGAAAATTATTTTAGGATAATGGGAATATTGAACTACAAAATTAAAAAAGGCCTTAGTAAATAACTAAAAAATGTTTATTGGAATTCCAAAACAAAAAATGACCTTACACAATGATTGGAATAGCCTTATAAAATTAAAACACCTAGCATAATAACTGAAGGAACAGGGGGGATATAGGAAAGATAAATGGTCCAAAGGTCACATTAAAATCAATTGGACATGGGACACAGGTCAAGGATTGATCACCCTTGGCTGGCCACCTCAGAGGAGGGTGTATAGTGTTGAAAGGCCAAAACACCCAATGAGTCTGAGGTACACTACTGATGATGTGTCCTGAAATTCAACACAAAATTGGGACACCAGGCATCACAAAGGACACAAAGCACACACTCTCTAGTGCGTATCGTCCACAGACAATTACAATTTAATATGTCAACTGCACACTCAAGACAGCCATTCGTGCATATGTTGGGGACAAGCACACATAATGGGACAAATTCATTCCTTAAATCTCTTTCGCACTGCGCACCACACCTCACGAGAACACTGGTCTTACTCCCTTTATGATGTTGTACGGATGAGAGTTGGAGACTCCACTTGACCTTGTCACTCAGCCCATGTGGGATGGAATGGATGACCCAGGAGTCCCCAACTTGGAAAACCTGAGAGCCTCACTTCAAGATGCACATGATCATGCCCAAGTTGTTCTTAATAAGAATCGTGCTGGAGAAATGGAAGAAGGCCTCTGAAATGGAAGAAGGCCTCTGAATGTTGAAGCCAACGGAAGAGGCCCTCGGTATACCAAAAAAGGGAAAATGCAAAATCAGCAAAACATGAAGGCAATATGAAAAGGGTGAAATCTAGGTTATAGTGACAGGGAAGCATAAGTAATGGCCGGGGTGTAGTTGCTTCAGTGTCCGCCTTGTATGGACTAGCCCATCACTTGATAGCTAACACCTGCATCAAGGGTAAAGTATCTGAGGTGAGATCGGGGACATGGTTGAGTATCCAAAGCAAAGTAAGGACATGGCTGAATCATAATTTTTTACTTAGCCAAAAAAGGAAGCCGGAAACAGTGATGTATGGAATAATGAAATTCTGAGAAAATTTGGGGAAATTTCTGGAAGCGAATGGGTTGGACCATGCAAAAACGGATGATGTAAGGGGTGTTACCATACAACCGTGTTATGCGCTTATTGGATACATAGGTCTAGCATGCTGGTAAAATTTTAGATATAAGTGAATGATTTTCTGTATTAGGTTCAGTCACTCCCTGGGACCTGACTCAGTTTGTTGTATTTTGCTCACTACTGAATGCAATAAACCTACACTGCATTGGACTCCTGAAGACTTTGACTGCTTTTTGAAACTTAGAATTGATCTTTTTTAAAGGAGAACTTAGTGTAGGAAGTAGAGCACTTAGTGTGGAGAAGGGACTCGGTCACATCTGGCCCTGACCGGGGAGTCTCTCCCACAATTGTCAGAAAAGCTACTACAACTTGAGACACCATTAAGTCTCCTATACTATCAGAGACCTTATCAAAGTGAAGTGCCACCCCAGATCAGACGCACTGACACCTTCACATCCAAGCTGGCCCCACTGTACACTGGCCCATACTGCATCTGCTGAAAGTTGTCTGATGTGAACTACAGTCTCACCAAAGTTGACACTGGGGTAGAGGTTGGAGTTTTTCATGTGGCAAACTTGCAGACATACCATACATGGGCCACAACCTCGTCTAGCAGGCGTACATGTGGCACAGGTCGGTATATCACTCTACATTTATGAATTTGTAACCAATTGGACCAGTGCATCAGAAACTCTAGATTCACCCACAGGAGAAAGGAGTATGTAACCAGAAGACATTAAGTAGCAAGCGTGAAGAAGACTCACAGACCAGTAGGTATGTTTAAAACAGCTAAACGGAGTTAAAGGTTTGCATGAACAAAATAACAAAAATGTAATAAACATATACCAATAAACAATTTATGGTTTCCCTTTTTCTTGTGAATTAGAATCACTCACTATGTAAATTATATCAATTTACACAACTAAAATTAGTATTCACTGAATTATAATCCCTTTTGGAAACTAAGCTCAACTTAAAATAGCTTAACACACACACTGTCCGGTGTTCCTTCCAAAAATAAAACCTTTGAATTTTGAAACACATACCCTTTGACCTTGGTGTATCTAATGTATCAAAACCCTTCTTAAACCTCTTAAAAATATACGATTACAACTTACAAGGATCAGAGCTCAATACCCAATAAACATAACTCATAACAATAACTCTTAATGAGCAGTTTTTCCCTCTTCTGTTCACTTCTCAGTCCAGTGCAAATATGCAGTATATGCGGTATATCCTTAAAGGTTCTGGCAAGAACCAGTCCTACCAGACTTCAGCTGAATACACAGTTCAGATCTTTCAGGATTGACTCCTCAATTTGGGTAGCTCGCCACAACTACTGAACTCCAACACCACTTTTGTAGCACTGAGCACAGCAGAAGAAATCCACTGTCTAGGAGAACTGTGTATCCAATTCACATGTAGAAAGGGAAAGAGGAAAAAAAAAAATTTCACATGCAGGCATACTAGCCTGGCTTGTGGAAAAACACGGCTCACGCATTCCAGATTTCTGTCCAGTTCTCATCCAATTTCTCTGCACCAATTTCTCTAATGATATCCAGATAAGTATTTTTGAATTTTTGTTGTTCTTGTTCCTTGCTTGTTTGTTTGGAATATTTCTCCTCAGTATGAGGTCGCGCCCCCATTTTTAAACAAGCCACTCACACTCTAAGGTTGAGTCCTGTCCAATCAGTTTTCAGTGCGTGCATGGCGTAGAGTAAAAGTAACCAATAGCATTGTGTGCAACAGCAGTGTGAAATTTGCTTTGGTGAAGGGGGTTACCTGTATGTTGGAGAAGCAAGTCACAGAAGGACAGTGGTGGAATGTAATGAAGTACAAGTACTTCGTTACTGTTGTTACGATGTGTGGAGGTTAGTGATGGAATTATATGTTACCGCTGCCTCTTTCTGTTCCATCTGTCTGTTGTCTTGTAGGTGGAGTCTGACACTAATTCGTTTGCGGGCGGGGCTACTCCTACTTCAGCGACCCGTCCCAAGATGGCTGTCCCTCTCCCTCATTCTCCAATTCCCTCGGGCAGACGCCGGAACGATCTTTCATTTATAGCGGATGTTATTTAGTTTCTTGTGTTAGTTAATGTCGTCATAGTTTGTAAACACCTGGTTTCTTTTCTGTAAACGGGTATATTTTGGCGGGCACTTATTTTTGAGCACTTTAGGTCAGGTTCAGAGAGGGTAGCAGAAAGTGGGACAGAAGACTCACGTTTTTCTTTTCACAGGAGCCAGGGAAGTTACTTTGTGCACGAGGAAGAAAGCGTGAGGGTTTTTTCTTTTTTTTATTATCTTGTCTTCTGTTTTCCCCGTTGTTCTCATTTACTACCGCCTCAATCCCTTATTTTGTGAGTTTTGTTAATCTTCATTAAACTTGTAAAGTAAAAGATTTAGCGTACGGAACGGTGTGGGCTTTTTATGTTACTGCGTCCTGCTTTTGCTTTTTTTTTTAAGAAAAAAGGCTGGGCTTGTAACACTGTACTTAAGTACGTTTTTCATGCATCTGTACTTTACATAAGTAGATTTAGTTGTGGGTACTTTTGACTTTACTCCACTACATTTTACAGCAAATATATATACTTTCTACTCCACTACATTTCTACAATGCGTTGCGTTACACGTTACAGTCACATTGCGTTTTTTTGTTTGTTTGTTAGTTTTAAAGTAATCAATGGCGAGAGGGGAATTGGTCCACTAAACCAATCAAAGCGGGCAGGTAATGTTAGACCCTCCTTCAACACGAGCGGGGCGCGCCCGCAGCAGCAGCATCAGCAGCAGCACTAACCGGTGATAAAACACCCAAAATGGATTCAAGAGAGGCCACCACGGAGATTCAGCCATTAGACATGCGCCACCCATGGCCTTATTTAATGTCACTTACTTTTGGCACTTTAATGTCAGCTTGTGCTTTCTATTGTCCCAGTAATGACGTCACTCTAGCGCGCGAATGCCGGTCATGGAGTAACTTACCTAACTTGTCTCTCAAACTATCTATCTTGGATTAATATCAACGGACGGACTCTAATTATAATATAACAAAGCTAACAAAGCGAATTCATCTGCAACAATATCTCATATAACCTTTGACAGCAACGAATCATTCCTTGGATCATTTCTTAACTTTTCAAACACTGCTGAAATTAGCAGAGACATGAGCTCTCCGACTGAAACCAACACTGCCAAAACGCTCTCTAGCACTCCCAAACCGGGTGAGTCAACCACTGCCTTCAGCACACCCGCAAGAATAGAAAGCCGCCCACCAGCTGTAAAAAAGAAACGACTTTCTAGCCAAGAACCATTACAATCCCCGGACATAACTGACACTGAACATAGCATTGTGTTGTTAATAGAAGAAAAACTTAAGCACTTGGAAAAACTTAGCAAACTGGACATCCTTGACACACTTCTTACCGAAGTTGCCGAGCTGAAAAACATGGTCACGATATTTAAAGCTGAAACTGAGGAACTCAAAAATACTGTCTCAGAATTACAATTCGAAATCACAAACATCAAAAAAGAAAACCACCTTTTGGAGAAAGAGAACATACGTCAACGCACTCCACACTGCACCCATCGCATCCAGGCCCATCGATACCAAGTCACATCAGCACCCATCGGACCCAGGCCCATCGTCACCCATCAGACCCAGGCCCATCGTCAGTAGCACCCTCGTTGCTAAGTTTGAACACTTCAAGAAGCGTGAATATGTCAGAAGTCTCGGAGAAGACTACAATGTTAGTTGTTTTTTTGAGGTGTTCTAGTTCGCTGCAATTTAAATTGCCTCCGTTACAGATTAAACAAACAAAAAGTCTCAATGAACCACGCGCCAGGAAATGACGTGATCTCCTATGCCAAAACAGCAAGTCAGCTGCTCATTCCATGCCAGGCGGTCAACAGATATTCGAAACGTAGTGTGGCAGGCATTACCCTATTCCCCGACCTGATTGGCCGCTACAACGTTATCGCTCTGACACGTCACGTGATTTTATATTGTTCAGGAAAGTTGGTGCAGATTTGCTTACTTTTGTCGTCTTGCATATCGCAAAACAGGTTTTGGTATTTGGTCTTTAATGTTTTCTTGATCAAGCCATTGTTGTACCAGAATGTAAAACCATTGTTGTACCCGAACGTAAAATACCTTCAAACCTATTTAGAAGGCTTGAATTGTATGCTACAAAATAGAAACTGCTTTTAGGTGAAATACAGTGGAGAAATAAACAAGTTCTGCTGCACTTAATATATTATGGTCCTCTATTCTTTTAAGTAGTAGAAAAAGAGGGTACAATTGACATCCCTCCAAGCCAAAGCAGTCCCTCTGGATCCTTTGCATACAGCCCAAAGAATACCACAAAGTCCCTCTCACACAGCCAGAGGAGTCGTCCCAATGAGTCCCCCCCACACAGCCAGAGGAGTCGTCCCAATGAGTCCCTCTCACACAGCCAGAGGAGTCGTCCCAATGAGTCCCTCTCACACAGCCGGAGGAGTCCTCCCAATGAGTCCCTCTCACACAGCCGGAGGAGTCGTCCCAACGAGTCCCTCTCACACAGCCGGAGGAGTTGCCCCAATGAGTCCCCCCCACACAGCCAGAGGAGTCGTCCCAATGAGTCCCTCTCACACAGCCAGAGGAGTCGTCCCAACGAGTCCCTCTCACACAGCCGGAGGAGTTGCCCCAATGAGTCCCTCTCACACAGCCAGAGGAGTCCTCCCAATGAGTCCCTCTCACACAGCCGGAGGAGTCCTCCCAATGAGTCCCCCCCACACAGCCAGAGGAGTCGTCCCAATGAGTCCCTCTCACACAGCCAGAGGAGTCGTCCCAATGAGTCCCTCTCACACAGCCAGAGGAGTCGTCCCAATGAGTCCCTCTCACACAGCCAGAGGAGTCGTCCCAACGAGTCCCTCTCACACAGCCGGAGGAGTTGCCCCAATGAGTCCCTCTCACACAGCCAGAGGAGTCGTCCCAATGAGTCCCTCTCACACAGCCAGAGGAGTCGTCCCAATGAGTCCCTCTCACACAGCCAGAGGAGTCGTCCCAACGAGTCCCTCTCACACAGCCGGAGGAGTTGCCCCAATGAGTCCCTCTCACACAGCCAGAGGAGTCCTCCCAATGAGTCCCTCTCACACAGCCGGAGGAGTCCTCCCAATGAGTCCCCCCCACACAGCCAGAGGAGTCGTCCCAATGAGTCCCTCTCACACAGCCAGAGGAGTCGTCCCAATGAGTCCCTCTCACACAGCCAGAGGAGTCGTCCCAATGAGTCCCTCTCACACAGCCAGAGCAGTCGTCCCAATGAGTCCCTCTCACACAGCTGGAAGAGAAGCCCCAATGAGTACCCCTCATACAGCAACTGGAGTCCCTCCGAGTCCCTCTCAGGTAGACAGTGGAATTCCTCAGACTCCCAGTCATACAGCAAAAGCAGGCCATCCAACTTGGCTTACCATGAGAAATACAGAAAGGGCAGTAAGAGGTGAGCCTGTCACTAAGAACAATGTTGACATATGACAAAAACCTACCTGAATTTTTGTTAGTATGGATCCATAGCAGACACATATAGTAGCATAAACCAAAGACAGATCAAAGTATAGATTTGTTGGCAACTTTGTAAGACAGTGTCTGACTATAGAGCAGTGAATAGCCCAAGCTAAGTCATTAATTCAGTTAACTGTCTTAACAACAGCCTCCTTTCAATTCTTAGACCATGACCTGTTAAAAAATATGTGTTGGTATATTGATGTTTTTCACCCCATCAGTGATGGCTAGAGAACAAATGAACTTAGAGAGAAGCTTGAGGCAGCATCCAATTAATCGCCCACTACTTAACTCCAACAAGAAGAGAGTAAGGTCCTTGAATACAGAACTGTCAAGTGAGGGAAAAAGACGGTGTGTGACATACCAAAACAATGAGGCCAGGGAAAGATCAGAGCCTACTCACGTATGCAAACAGACCTCAACCCCACAACTGAAGGCATCAAACTTTCCTCCGTCAGAGGAAAGTAAGTGGTCACTCTTAATGGTAGGGAAGCCAGACGAGCTGGCAGATTTGTCGGGTTCCCAGGCTACGTTACAGTTGTGTTAAGTACCTAGAAGTTTTCATTGGGCAAATAAAAACAACATTCTTGCATTACTAAATAACATCTGTGCTCACTTCCCTTTATCCTAGAATTTCAGAAGAAAGTGCTTCAACTGCTTTTAGAAATAGGAGATTCGCTAAAAATTGCTATCGGATCCACTGATCCACCATCATTTCAGATAAAGCCAGCAAACACACAAATAGACTTTCAAGAAATAGAGAGTCGTATGGCAGATGAAAATGAGAGAGCAGCCTTGGTAAGTTTCAAATGATTCATCTTCATAGGCGCTTTTGGACCGAACAGTTCTAGGGTCTTTGCATTCGCACCGCCAGTAGGAACGCTGAAGTGACGTAAGCCGGCCAATGGTATAGCAGCTAAGAGCTGTTGTTTACGACTAACCAGAATAGCTGCACATTTTAAGTGCAAATTTAATGACTTTTAAGACCTTTTAAATACCTCCAAAAGGGAAAAAAATACCATTACTGTGGCAAAAGAAATCGACAAACTAGACTAGAGTATACACAATTTTATTGAATTTGAATAACAGAAATATTGAGTGCACATTACATAACATATAACTGCCTTCTCATTAACGAAAATAAAACTGTATGGCGTTAGACCCAGTCCAATGGAAAAAAATGTCCCCCTGCATTTATGCATTTACCACCGCAGTAGCAGTGAATGACTTGATGGGCATAGTACTTTACAGGTGCTAGCATAGCGCTTGTGCCTGACGCTTGCTCGCAGTATCGTGTTTTTTTTGTTTGTTTGTTTGCTTTTTTTTCCTTTTTCCCTGCCGCAGCAGTCAAATCGTAAGCTGGATAAACACATTCTTATTTTAGGTAAAAATGCAGATCATAGCCACACAAGCGGACACACAAGCACCTGCCGAAGCGGAGTGTACGCTACCTCTTCAATGTACAAATATACATTGTATGTTGCAGAAATGGTCATTGTTGGGGGATATAAAATACTGGTAAAATAAAACATAAAAACCATGTCTCCCCTCCTACAATTCCCGACATTTTAAGACATTTTTAGACATGAATATCAAAAACTAAATGTAATACGTTCTAAGACTTTATATTTTGCACGGATCTTTAAAAATGGCGGTAGCAATCACCGTATACCAATGGCTGTACAGCCATGTCACAAGGTTCCTATTGCGCTGCAAAAGTACCAACCCTGAAGTAGGAGCTAAAAAAGCCCCTCAAAACAGCATTCTAAGAACTATGATCGTTCTAAGTTCCTGCGGTTCAAACACGCAAAAAAGGGGGTACTTTCTCCAACAGTTCTAAGAACTATGGAAAAGTTCCTCCGGTGCGAATGCGCCTCATGCTCATCTTTATGCATGTACATTCAGGTGAAGTGAATGAAACCACTTAGTATTGTATTTTTTATGTAGCTACAATTCTGGTCCACAGTATTCATTAATTCAACAAAAACTATACATGACCATAATGGAAATATTGCAATAGAGTTCTCTCAGGCAGGGTCCTAGGGGTGGCTGCGTCAGTTGTCCATTTAGCGCTTTACTCCAAGGCAATATATCTCTAAATCTATTTGGATTACCACAAAAATTAGTGAGCAACTTCATGTTCCTCAGTAGATGAACCCTCTCAATTCTGATGACCTATGAGTTCACCTTAAGCACCACCGTCCAAAATGTACAATCCTCACTCTGTAACTACTTGCATTCCACTGACATGCACCAAGTCAGTGGAACAGCAGCAGAAGAGGAATAATATCCTCTGTTAAACTGTAGGCCACTTTAAAACCTTGAGTTTATAATGTACAAGTTTCACATAATGCTAGAGCCCCAAGTGGTCAAGTATGATCACTTGAAAGAAAAGAAACATTTTTGTGCCTCTTTTACTTCTGGTGGAGAAAAGTGCATACATTTTAATGTAAAGCGAATTCTATAATTAATAGATGCAGTCAAATAGGTTAGACAGGTTTCTTGGTTATCTGGTGGTGGTGGCCGGAAAAAGACTCTCCTTTGAAAGACCCAAGTTTTATTTTTTTATTTATTTATTCATTTTTAAGCATTTAAAGATTCGTATTTCAAGACTGGACATTTTCTTGTGTACTGTTTGAATTTGATCGTTATATTAAATGTGTACATTCGTATTCCTACTCTTTGAGTAAGTGATAAGTTATTTCCAAGTTACTGAATGTTGTGATCCAGGAGCTTACTTGGCTAGAAATATTGAATTCGAAGAGTATTATTGTACTTGCTACTTTAATGCTGTTATTTATTATATGTATGGCTAATGAAGAGGTATTCGGAATAATTTCTAGGTTCAGTGTTCAGAGCACTGAGCTATAAATAGAGTTTTTCAGAATATCTGTAATTTCACTGGGTTCAGGTTCCAAAATAAGGTAATGGTTACAGCTAAGTGATATTAGTATTAAGTCTAATATTCACAGTGAACCATTAACCAGATTTTCCTCATAACATTGGCACGACATTGTGTATGTTAAACTAACCTACAACATTAAACTAACCTACTCATCTTTACATAAACAGTTAAGCCAAATACTCCTCAGTGTGTTCACCAAATGTCATTCAATTTCTGGCAACAGGAGCTGGTCAGAGCAAGCTTAATCTGTGAAATAATGAACTCCATCAAAACAGAGGAACATTTTTTTTATTTTCTTATAAAACCAATAACTACTTGTGAATAAATAAGTGGAACACAACAATACGCCTGTACATGACCTTTCTAATGAAGAGTGGGGCAGATGGTCCCAAAGAGTAGATGAAATACATTTTACCTCAAGGTTCAAAGACTGAACTACAGAAGGCAACATTTTAGTAAAATACTGTGGCAAAAACAAAAGGGTAACAAAATGTCATAGTATAGTATAAATATATACATATTTTTGCAAGCAGACATAGCCAAGTGATATTTTTTAAAGTCATATTTAGTGTCTAAACTCCAGCACTGCTGGACTGAGCATGAGGTATTCCCACTGCTATTTACTCCTTTTCCACCGGTTACAAACTGAATCAGTGTCTAAATACATATTCACCTATTGCCCTGGGACAACCAAAAAGGAAAGCTCATTTGTTTTACACGACTGCATTAAAAAAGTGACTGTGATTGGCAAACCTTCAGCTTAATGCCATTTTATCAGTGGCTCATGTTCCAAAAGTGCTGTTGAAATGATAACCTGCATTTCAAAGCTTTGTTGGACACAGTAGATCATTAATTACTATTCAATGCAAATGAAAATAACAGACTGTGAGTTTGCTCTGACAAATCATAGTGTGAAAAAATCAGGACTTTAAAGAAAGTGTGTGGACTGAACAGACAATAGCAAACATTGATCAAGCTTTCTGTACCAGGTCACACAACCATGCAGGGCTTATATACAACAATCACACAGCTCAAACAGCTTTAAAATACAACTAGAACCAATCTGAAAACCTTTCTATCCTGCCTTTAATGAGCTACTTGCTTTGACAATATGATTGTACAACAACAACAAAACCCTTTCACCTGAAACTAATTAAAAACAGTATGTTGACCCTCTTGAGCAAAAAATGGACAGTCAGTGAAATTTAAAAACTGAAATGACAGCTGATACGATGTTTACATGTCAAAGTCAGTGGGCATTCTGTATGTCTGCCGTTGCTCATGGAAGATCAGAGCTCAGTCTATGTGGTATATGTTGATCATGATAAAATATGGTTTTTGGACCAGTACAATGTCTCACAGCTTTATTTCCCAATAACATTTACGCTGTAACCTTCTATGCCTCTACATCTCAGCCCTATCCAGCAGACTGACGGTGACAGAGAGACGGACGAGACTAAGGAGAGAAGATACATCAACAGAAAAGGAGCTGAAGACTGAGCCAGTACAAGTGAAGAACAAGGAGTCATTAAAAGGAGGATAACAGGAGGGAGGTCTCTTTACATTGTGAAAGATAAGCAAAAAAATAGTTAGCTCTCTTCAAAACCTTCAGACGTTGTGTCCAGTTTGCTTTTCTTATTTAGAGGAGTGCCATCTTCCAATTCCTGTCGGAAGACATCAAACAGTTAAAGACAAAATCAACACACTATCTAACTGCAAAACAATCAACTACAGACACGTATGAGAGGGATGGGATGAGTGGAAACAATGCTGAACGCCTGAAAACAGGCTGGAGTGAGCAGAGCCTGAAAACCTGAACATTATTATTATCAGAGCTGAGCCTGAACGCCAGAGAAAAAGAGGAACAGTACCTGAGTAGACTTGGAAGAATTTGAGAATGGTTCTTGCTCTGTGGCTGATTTGCTGTTTTTCTTTGCTGCTGTTGAGAGGTCTGAAGTGTTGGTTTGTCCTGCAGGAAAACGAGACATTGTTATTAAGTCTGAAAATCTGACAAAGGGTCATTAAGTCACACCCCCGTGAACGCAGGGACAGTACTTTTTTCAGCTTCCTCAGCATTCATAACAGGGTTTCGCCAAGCTTAGCATACAACAAATAAAACAGCTCATAAAAAGTGTACCTTTGATGCCTGAGCTGGACTAACCAAATTATTTGACAGTTTATTACTTGTTTTTCTTAAATACACAACAGAAAAGAATAAAATAAAGGGTCAGTTTTTCAGAAGTGTTGATGCCTAAATTGTCCTCCGATTCTGGAATGACCCACTTGTCTAAGTCCTTATTTTATGCAGTTTGCTCAAGTCATTCTATACATATTTATCAGTTGATTTTGCTACAACATGTTGCTCAGGGCTATGTAGATATGAAATGCTAAAATAGATGGATTCTTAAATCAGACCGTTTTTGTTGTCTGAGCAGGACAGTGCCTCTTTGACAGGTGATTGGTCCCTCTTAGCTTCATGGTTGTCACTCTGAGGAGTTGCCATAGATTCAGGGGTGGGACTGGTGTTGTTGCTAGTCTCTTGTTTTAAGGGAGATGAATCTGCAATGGAGCTCTGGTTGCTGTTTTCATCTGAGAAAAAGAGAGTGACAGGGAAAGAGAGACAGTGAGCTAGACAACAGCAGCCTTTGAGTACAAACAATTAGCAGCATTTAAAAAAAATGGATTCAGTGCACAGGGTTGAGGATACATGATTTTACACAAGTTACATTACCTTTCAGTGGATAACAACACAATTATACAAAGTCTTTGAAGGAAACAAATGTTTAACATTGTGTAAACAATTAACAACCCAAGAAGAACATTTCAAATTAATTAGTAAAAGCTTGGGGAATAAAGACTCTTAGATAAAAACACAAATTACTTGAGAGGGAAACTTCCTACCTTCCACTCATTTTAAAACATAGCCTAGAAATACAACAGAGATATGACTACCCCTTTTATTTATTTTTTTCTGACCATTTTTGATCATTCAGAGGCAGTGACATGAACGACCCACCCTACTGAGGCACTGTGGTCAATTTCATCCACTCATACCCCCAGGCCAGTCAGCAAACATGGAATAATGTGTCTGTTTTTAGCACATGGAGTGACTGAAGCTTGTCCCTTGATTAACAGGTTGGAAAAAAATTTTAAAAAACTAATTTGAGTTATAAAGGCAATCAGTCACATTTCAGTCTTAAACTATTGGCTCTGATGCAAATAATGTTTCAGTTTCCATTCATGTGGGTTTTAGTGGTCCACACTCATACTCTCACATCACACGCTGTATGAAAGTACTGAGACAGATGAAGTTGTTCACAAATATTGATTCTGCTGGGTCTCTTACCATGCATGTCCATCATTCCCGGCGATGAGCTGTTCTCTGGGGTTGTGACCTCAGAACCATATTTCTCATCCTTCCCCTTCTTCTTATTCTTGGTTTTCTGTAAAATGGTGTGAGAACATGGCTGTTTAAGCCCATAAATTCATAATTCATAATTATTACTAAACTGTGGTTCTCTCATTAAAACTCAAGTTAATTGAAACCATGTTAGATCTTAAGACAGCTCAACTTACATCATCTGATTTGGGTTCTGTAACTGGCACCCACTTGTAGATCCGCAAAGATGTGTCACCCACAGTCACCCATTTCTTCTCCCTATATAAGAGCCCAACCACTGTGTGATTTACAACATGTGATCACAGCCAGTCTAAATCTGCAGAAAAAGCAGCCTGGCTATTTCATACTGAGTGGAGTTTTGGACAGTAATATACAAAAAGAGGTGGCAGTGAAGTCTCAGACTCCTGAGTGTAAATCTGAATGAAAAGACACGCACAGCACATGCCAGTAACGTTCAGGGCCACTGACACAAGCCACTGAATACAGCATGGACACGGGGTGAACTCAGTATGATACCAGAAAGAGTCCCTCAAACAGGCTGCTTAAAGAGACACCAAAGCTATAAGGCAATGTGCATAGTTACACAAACCAGTGTCATGCAGTCTCTGCTCTGTCGTTTAAGGCTTGAAGTTTTAAGTCTGAAACAACCAGAGTGGTCTTCTTGCAGGGAATTTTTTTTTTTTTTGGTATTGACAGTTTTCGCATAACAAAAGATCGCCAATCGCCTGCGGATTACCTTGTGAAATCAGATTCTAAGAATAAAGCCTGTTAAATCTGACTTTATACCAGTCTAAAGAGTGGCCCAAACTGTCAGGCCCCTTTGCTTTTGGAAATCTACGAAGAAAACCCTCACAGACTCACTGTTTTCTTTGAGAATTATACTGAGAATATAGGATATTCGGATTACGAAGAAACATTAATAATACATTTTTTTAAGAATTCAAAACTACTCCGTCGCGAAACTTCAACATGTAAACACTAGTATCTAAAAAAAAAATATTTATCGTGACGTTCAAAAATAAACAACTAATAAGGCATTTGTTTTTACAGCCTATGAAACACGTACCCCTGTTTTAAAGAAGCCCTCCGTAAAACTCGGGGTTAAATCGCGTGTCCTGTCCTTTCCCAGCCCCCATCACTACACGCTATTTCTGTAGCTTCAGTACAACCACTACAAGCGCCGAATTGAAAACCCCGGGAATATATAAAAACTATTCTCACTCAAGAGCGCCGTCGGTGCAGCAACTCTTTCACAAAAATGAGATTACAGCCCGTTTCTGGCGTACACCAGGCGCCGAATGTTGTACTGCATACAGTTTTCTCCAGCCGGCATTACAGGCTCAAACAGCAACGGCTTCATGTGACTGCAACGAAATGGCTTCTAGGTTCAACCCACATTAAATTTTAATGAAAAGAAATGTAATTTTAACTAAATTCTCGATTCAGAATTGTTTCCAGGTTCACAATCAGCACGTACGAGCGCAACACACCTGCGCAGACTGAACCATCCATCCGAAACTGAATTGAATAAAATCCATTCTTTCGTTTCATTTCATTGTTTCTCTTCGTTGTCCCTCCTCCCCCCACCAGCCAGGCTTTCTGCGAGTTAATTGGTTTGTTCTCTCGCTCTTACCATTTTCGTACTTTTTCAATTGCTGCCATAACTCGTTTAATGTCATCTTTCGCCCTGCTCCGGGTTTCGGCGCGGACCGACCTGCCCGACATTACTGCTGTTGGTTAAAGATCTTTTTTGCTCGCCGGCTGTTTAGACCAATAGACTGTCTATGGCTCACACACAATGCTCGGGCTCAGCAGAGCAATGAGCAGAGCTTATGCGCGTGCGCCAGTCATCAGACCGCGTGCCCTGCTATGCAAGAAACACGGTGTAGCACGAGAATACCCCTCAGTACTTTCATCGCTTAAGTATGAGTAAATTTTCATATCATTTACAGTAGCTAAAACATGACCAAAACTAAGTAAAAAATATAAAAGCTACTGTACCGTAAAAAGAAAACATTAAGCACCATAACAGTTACTCTACATGCAATTGTATTTATAACGGCAGTGACTTGTTGGTCTTCTTAAAAAAAAAAAAAAACCTCCAAAGCACAATAAGAATTCCATGTTCTTCATTTATTTGAGCGAGCCTGGAGATGGCAACTAACTTTCTAAACAAACAAATATCAGCCAAAGTGATCGAATTAAAAGAAAGCTGAATCAGTTCATTGTTTTTGATAAATTCCAATTCTTCATAATGTTTGTGTCAAAAAGGCATTCTCTCTGCTCAGAGGATGTCAGTCATAGATGAGGAGTCAGACTCAACGGGGAGCCCCGGACTGTCCCCAGGAAATCCCAGTATGTCTGCTTCAAACGTCGTCATGGTGATCTCAGGAGGAAGAGCATTCTCTAACTGAAGCCCTGAATGTCACACACACACACACACACACACACACACAAATGTAATGGAATAAAAATAATGTATATGTAATTAAATATATAAACAGATCCATAATCCAAATCTGTCATAAAATACTAGTAAAACTCTTGTTTTCAGTCCCAGACCTACTGAGGCAGAGACCTTACTGTATCATAGCTATCAAAACTGTGCCATGTCTGAGATGGAACATGTGGAATAATCTGAAAACAAAACCTTTATATTCCAGGGTCCTGAAGTCAGTCCTATCCTCTGCACTGAGCCCCAGAAGAGAGGAGAGAGATTCAGTCAGTTCCTCTTCTGTCATATGTTCACCTGAGACAAACACAGGAGACTCAAAAACTACTGCTCAAAAAATAATCAAAACAGATTTGATTATTTTTTATATGATTTGATAAACAGCTCTGAATTTGTATCCTTAAAAAAAAAAATCAAAATTTGATATTTTCACAGAGGATTTCTTTTTACTGATTATGCAAACACATTTAACACTCAGTCTAACACACTCAGTCTCACATTTCACCTGCAGTAATGTCACTTTAGCCACAAAACTGAAAACAGGGCAGAGGAGCCCGGAGAGGTGATCAACTTTACTGATCCCCAGGGGCTGATCCCCAGACCAGCCTATCAATCAAAGAACCACAACTGGTGATCTGCACATCAAAGCAACCTGTGTGTGGAAATGTATGATTATCAAAGATAGTTTGCTCCAAAGGGTGGTATCTCATACTGCATTTAGGAGATTAATTTCTGCTGTTTATCATGTAAATGGATCAAATTGGTTCTGTTACCAGTTGCAGACATTCAAAATGGTTCTATTAACATGTAAATAATGTAATGTGATCGCGCACACACACTGTGATCGCACACACACACTGTGAACAGTGAGCAGTGAATTTGACCTCTGCATTTAACCCATCCAACACATTGGTAGCGAACACACACACAGCAGAGGCAGGAGCAGTGGGCAGCATTCCTTGCGCCCAGGGGGCATTGGGGTTAAGCGCCTTGCCCAAGGGCACACAGCAGTGAGTGTCGGTCCACGGACCGGCAACCCCCAGTCACAAGCCCAGTTCGCTAACCTTTAGACCACAGCTGCCCCATTTGTGTTCTGTAGACATTTCAAATGGTTCTGTTAACATTTGTGTTCTGTAGACATTTAAAGTGGTTCTGTTAACATTTGTGTTCTGTAGACATTTAAAGTGGTTCTGTTAACATTTGTGTTCTTTAGACATTTAAAGTGGTTCTGTTAACATTTGTGTTCTGTAGACATTTAAAGTGGTTCTGTTAACATTTGTGTTCTGTAGACATTTAAAGTGGTTAGACATTTAAAATGTCTGCAGCATGACTGCCTTTTGTATGTTTACAAATTCAGAATCATCAGATTATTCTTCACCACATTCTTTACCCAGATACAGCCTGTTCTGTAAGGAAGAATCCAGTGAAATAATGTGAGCCTATGTCATAACACCACACTGATTTCTCAAGTCATTACCTTGTTTATATCTTATATATCTTTCCATGCATCATCTGCTGAGATCTCAGTCACTTCCCTACAAGTGTTCAAATTTCAGTCCAAAACATGTCTTTCCCTGAAAATGCTTCAGAGTGATTTACAGGAAGTCCTTTATTTTCTCTGTGCAAAGTCGTTGGTTTCAGTGATTTCAGCCGTACACATTCAATGGTCGTTGGTTTCAGTGATTTCAGCCGTACACATTCAATGACCAGTGTATAACATACATCACACTGCACACGATAAATGGTTCACTCCTACAGATGGTGAGGCATGTGACCATGGTATGCAGGATAGAGCAGACAAACCGGCGTGGAAAGATCTAGTAACAGCACACAACAAGTGAACTAAGCTATTTCGAGCATGGTGGGGTCATGGTGTGCTACAAACCAAAAAATCCAGTCAGTATGAGTCCTGTCAGTAGAAACAGTCGAAACAAATGAATGAGAACAAGAATGGCACTGGACGTCACAGCTCAGTTGAAGCTCTAGAGCAGGGGTGGGCAAATCCGGTCCTGGAGGGCCAGGGTTAGGGTTAGGGACTTGTCCAGCCTGGTGTAAATGGGATAATTTTTGACAGTACCAACAGTAGCAACCCTTCAGTGGCGTAGTTTCAAAACCTTGAAGAAGCCATGACCTGTCCTAGAGGCAAAGGGGCCAGACTCTCTGCTATATGAGTGTACATAATAAACTGGCCCTGAAGTGCAATACCTGAGGAGACTCTTGGTTTGGTTAAGTAAACCAAACAAAATAGCTATCAGTGATTGACAGACAGGTGGATAACTGACCTCTGGCCTGTAGACAATCCAGCAGATTCTGCCTGCTGACAGTGGGTATTCCCTTCTCTACTGACTCGCCCAGGACCTGAAAAGCCCAGTGGAGATCTTCTCTGGAGATGCCAAATGCAGGCCGGTGGTTCACATACAGTTTAATAAACTCCTCCAAATCCAGGTCTGTGACATACTTCCCAGTCTCTGCATAGCGGCTGAATTTCACCTCATTATGCATGTCTTCCAGCTACACACAAGGAAAGTCGTCAGAAACCTCACACACACAAGGAAAGTCGTCAAAAACCTCACACACACAAGGAAAGTCATCAGAAACCTCACACACACACAAGGAAAGTCATCAAAAACCTCACACACACAAGGAAAGTCATCAGAAACCTCACTGAACAGAGCAGAGTGGAACAGAGTATACCATTCTCCATAAATACATCATACACTCATCCTTCTCTGTGTATTAATACATCATACACTCATCCTTCTCTGTGTATTAATACATCATACACTCATCCTTCTCTGTGTATTAATACATCATACATCCTTCTCTGTGTATTAATACATCATACACTCATCCTTCTCTGTGTATTAATACATCATACACTCATCCTTCTCTGTGTATTAATACATCATACATTCATCCTTCTCTGTGTATTAATACATCATACACTCATCCTTCTCTGTGTATTAATACATCATACATCCTTCTCTGTGTATTAATACATCATACATTCATCCTTCTCTGTGTATTAATACATCATACATTCATCCTTCTCTGTGTATTAATACATCATACACTCATCCTTCTCTGTGTATTAATACATCATACATCCTTCTCTGTGTATTAATACATCATACATTCATCCTTCTCTGGGTATTAATACATCATACACTCATCCTTCTCTGTGTATTAATACATCATACAGTCATCCTTCTCTGTGTATTAATACATCATACATCCTTCTCTGTGTATTAATACATCATACATTCATCCTTCTCTGTGTATTAATACATCATACACTCATCCTTCTCTGTGTATTAATACATCATACAGTCATCATTCTCTGTGTATTAATACATCATACATCCTTCTCTGTGTATTAATACATCATACATTCATCCTTCTCTGTGTATTAATACATCATACACTCATCCTTCTCTGTGTATTAATACATCATACATCCTTCTCTGTGTATTAATACATCATACAGTCATCATTCTCTGTGTATTAATACATCATACACTCATCCTTCTCTGTGTATTATCACTTTAAACTTTCCTGACTTTCCTCTAAAAAGACTTACACCCTTTTGACGTCTTTTTATTTGATTATTTGCAAAGTTTGAAGTAACTGACTGAAAAATGCATAACTCACAATTACTCAAAGGTGAATTTAGACAGCTCACCTACTTGCAAACCAATCCATAAACTGATGAAATGACAAAATCTATTAGTTTAAGGGTTAGTTGAATTCTTAGTGTTAGGGTCAGGAGGGTTACGTGTATGATGGTCGGGTGTATGAGTATTTGGTGGGGTGTCAGTACCTCTTGTTCTGTGGGGTAGAAGCCAAGTGCTCGCATCATAAAGGGAACCTCTGTTAGTGGGATTTTTGTGGACACAAGTCGTGTTTCCATAGAGTCAATGCCCTGTTTCCTCAGCTGACAGTAATAAAAGAAATTCTCTATTTCCTACAGGGAGAAAACACAAACCTGCTCACTTTGTCCACTTTATCAAAACAGAGTACATGGCAAAGATGTATATTATAATTTAAGAAAGGAGAAAAAGGGGGGAAAAAATCGGTTACAAAACAGTGTAATATTACAACAGAAATGTTTCGGTGTCAGAGCTACAGTATATTATGAGCTGCCAGTTCACATGAAAATAACATACAGAATCCTGGTCAGAGGGGCCATTTTACATTTACAGTTAGTCACTAACCAGACGTTTTTGCCCAGAGTGAGATACAAGAGAGGCAAAATATAATCCAACCATGCAGTCATTTAAGGCCTGGGAGGGGTATCAGTGCTGCGGCTTATTTGACCAAGTGCATGAATAGTTTATAGGAAGGCAAGCAGTGAACTACAATTTAAATGACAAACTGAGAATAATCCATTGGTGTGTTTATTATTCTGATTTCAAACTAAATGAGCTGGACTACAGATTCAACACCTGGATGAGTGAAGTAATAACAACGTATATTCATTGATGGAGAGGGTTCAGCTGAAAGATTTTAAAACTGAGAGAAAACAAGACAGAAGAATTCTCAGAAAAACAAGACTTCTTCTGAAACCTCCAGTTACAACCTTATTTTGATCATAAAAAGTAAAGCATTAGATTCTCATGACCTGGGGCTGAAAATAACGATCAGAGGCAGGATCACGTAAAGATAATGTGTGTAGGATGCATATGGATGTATATGGATGCATACGGATGTATATGGATGTATATGGATGTATATGGATGTATATGGACTTCATGATGAAAAAAAACACTTTACAGAATATATTAAAAATAAGTGTGAAAAAGATAGAAATTTTACTATTTCAGATGAAGAATGGTTTGAGATTTGTGGCTCTCAGTGGAAGGATACCAGCTCGTCAGCATGGAGAAGATTGGGGGGAAATGCCTTGTAAGGGTCTTCATTATCTAACCCTAACCCTAACCCTAACCCTAAAGCAGAAAACACATTCTCCTGGAGATCCTTCTTAATGGTGGACCTCGTGTGGAAGTAAGGCACCTAACTATTGACATGTATTTTGGGAGGGCCCTTTTGTGCAGTGACACACATAGTATTGGAAGCAATAATCAGCACTGACATACCCTTTCAGTTTTGGGTACTGGGAAAGCTGATTCGCATTCAGACCAGTTGGACCTATACTTGTGGGTGTGCTGATAACTGCATGTAAGGAGCAGTGTGGCTGCTTCCTGACTCTCCCACAATAGAGGAGTGGACACATTTTTAAATGTAATATATATATAATGATTAAAAAAACATTCTCACTCAGACAATCATTTTGTTCAGAATGGGTTCCATTTGTCCGGCGTGTAAAGACAGATTTTATCGTGGTGGCAAACAGCCAAACCTCACGGTGTCTACTTATCTGGCACTGTTGACATTATTTATCTCCCTATCAGCCTTCAATGAACATCTCCCTCTGACATTTTGTACAGATCTCAGGAAATCAAATGGTAAAAATATAAAACTGTAAAATGGAGAGGGGTAACCAGAAAGGAAGAGATAAATTTCCAGTGTTTACTACTGAACTCTGTAAAATGGATTTAGATGGATTCAGTGAACCCCCCCTAAATACTTCTTTAAAAATAAAGAATTAAATAAATACATACATACATACATACATACACACACACGCACACATACATACATACACATGTACATGCATACAAAAAGTGCCCAATCCAGCATTACTGTCAAGATGCGTTTTAACCAAACATGACGCGAATAAATGAAAAGTCAATGGCAGGAGGCGAATGGGCGGAGTTAATCGCAGCGAAACTGCAAGCGACGTGAAATGGGCAAAAAGAGCATTCCCTTGAGTTAAAAAATGTTCAACTCGAGCAAAACTTTTGCCGTAATTGAAGCCAATTACCTTCAATTACGGCTAGAAGCCACGCCCCCTTCCCAGAAGTATCTTCGCTAGTGTGTTATCTGATTGGTGTAATCAAAAACGCTTGATGTGACGTAGCGTGAAATTTGGTTGGTCAGTTTTCTGAGGCAAACGATCAAACCAGTGCAAGGAAAACAAAGTGAAATTTCACGTCAGGGTCGGTTAAAATGCCCCTTTATTCTGATCCTTCTGAAAAGCCACCATGCTCTCACCTTAAACAGTTCTCCATCTCTTCCTCCCTCCAAAAGATTATAAAAGGGCATCAGGTCTTTCCCTCCCAAAGCAGCGGCTGTCTCTAATGCACTGAACACAGTATTATGTCAGTAAAGGCAGAACAATACAGGCCAACCACACACTTAACCTCCTTTAAAGGTCCAGACCCACTCTGTTCCACCTGAATTCATTTTACAGGATTGGTGTGATGTCAAAATGACGACAAATCTTTTAAAAACATTTTTGCTGAGTTTCCCATTATAAAACTATGGTGAAGTTTACTGTTTCTAAACTTTAAGTGTTTTCTGTTTTGTTTTTTCTTTCTCCCAGTCTGGAAGGAGAAATTACCCAAATTTATAACTTCTTTACCTTAACTTTGACTTTAACCAGTGTCTTTTAAAGCCAGACCATAAGTACATTCAAATCAAAAAATGTAAAACTGCTCCTCTTGTTACACTGATTCCTATTTGTTCTTCATTCAGGTTTACTGTGGTAGAGCGACCAAGGCTTTAACACAGACGTACCACAGACTTATCTCCCATGAGAACACAGACGTGTCTGCCACCCCAGCAGTGAAAACATATTTGCCGTCATAGGAACAGGCCAGGCTGCAGACACCCATAGGGTGACTTATCACAGCTGTAGACTTGTATGGATTCCCATCCAGTGGCAGAATTTGAACGCCCACCTTGACAATGAGAGAACGGATGGTGAATGAGTGTGGTCTATATGACAGATCCTCTGATGGTGAATGAGTGTGCTCTATATGACAGATCCTCTGATGGTGAAAGAGTGTGCTCTATATGACAGATCCTGTGATGGTGAATGAGTGTGGTCTATATGACAGATCCTCTGATGGTGAATGAGTGTGCTCTATATGACAGACCCTCTGATGGTGAATGAGTGTGCTCTATATGACAGATCCTCTGATGGTGAATGAGTGTGGTCTATATGACAGATCCTCTGATGGTGAATGAGTGTGGTCTATATGACAGATCCTCTGATGGTGAATGAGTGTGGTCTATATGACAGATCCTCTGATGATGAATGAGTGTGCTCTATATGACAGATCCTCTGATGGTGAATGAGTGTGGTCTATATGACAGATCCTCTGATGGTGAATGAGTGTGCTCTATATGACAGATCCTCTGATCCACAGAATAGAGGACATTCATTGGCACTGTGCTTTTTAATAATACACGTTGTCACAAAACTGGGTTGGACAGTAGCAGGCGCACTGGTGTGAAGTTTAGGACCCAGCGTGTCAGAGCATTACCTTTGATAACTTTGATAATGTGCTTCAAAGCTCGTGTCAGAGCATTACCTTTGATAACTTTGATAATGTGCTTCAACGCTTGTGTCAGAGCATTACCTTTGATAACTTTGATAATGTGCTTCAAAGCTCGTGTCAGAGCATTACCTTTGATAACTTTGATAATGTGCTTCAAAGCTCTCTCCCAATAAATACATGCTTAGTTATCTGTGCAGAATTTAAAGCCGTAAAAAATCATTTTCTCTTGCAAGACTAATTAAACTCATTAAACTCATATATCAACCAACTGGCTCTGTCTACGTCACTAACACACTCATTAGAGCAGAACCAGCTCCTACCGCCTCTGTGGTTACATATGCCATGTAACTGCACGTGGGATCTGAGTCCTTAGTCTGTGGCAGAATGATCATCTTTTTGACTGGAGAGCCATATGTGGGCCCCAGGAGTGTTTTCCTGCATAGTACAAACACACAGAGCAAACTTTCTTGTTCAAAATCATAACAACCTCACATAACAAAACCATATACACCTCCGTCAACTTCTTAGTAACACCGGCTGTCAACTCACAAAGAATGGCAACCTGATACAGAGTATTAATATTATAATAAACTTTCAAATAAAATACACATTCAAATAAATATACATCAAAACAAAATAAACATTCAGATGAGATAAGAGGGTGTGAACACTGTGTGTGAGTCTGTTCTCAATTTCATGATGGAGGGTGAATTCTGATGGTGTGTGTGTGTGTGTACGTGTGTGTGTGTGTGTGTGTGTGTGTGTGTGTGTGTGTGTGTGTGTGTGAGTGTGTGTGAGTTCTGATGATGTATGTGAGTTTTGATGGTGTGTGTATGTGTGAGTTCTGACGGTGTGTGTCAGTTCTGAGTGTGTGTGTGTGTGTGTGTGTGTGTGTGTGTGTGTGTGTGTGTGAGAGAGAGAGAGAGAGCTGTGATGGCGTGTGAGAGTTCTGATGGTGTTTGTGTGTGTGTGTGTGTGTGAGCTGTGACGGTGTGTGTGAGTTCTGAGGCGTGTGTGTGTGTGTTTTCCTAATGGTGTGTGTGTGTGTGTGTGTGAGAGAGAGAGCTGTGATGGCGTGTGAGAGTTCTGATGGTGTTTGTGTGTGTGTGTGTGTGCGTGTGTGCGTGTGTGTGTGTGTGTGTGAGCTGTGATGGTGTGTGTGAGTTCTGAGGCGTGTGTGTGTGTGTTTTCCTAATGGTGTGTGTGAGTTCTGATGGTGTTTGTGTGTGTGTGTGTGTGTGTGTGTGTGTGCGTGTGTGAGAGAGAGAGAGTTCTGATGCTGTGTATGTGAACTCTGACCTGCACATTTTGGTGGTGCTGTTGAAGAGTTTCATTTTGTAGTGAGTGGATGAGGTGAGCAGGAAGTGTTCAGTGGTAATGAGAGGGTGCCAGCTCATACAGGTGGGGACAGCACTCTGTTCTATTTGCACACTGCTCAGAATGAGCAAGTGGCCTTCACCACTGTGCTCCAGATCATACTCCACCTGACACACACACACACACACACACTCAGAGAGGAGTACTCAAAAACAACACCCATTTCACTGCAGCACACAAACCCAACCCAACATGCAGTAAACAACCATACTTTTCAGATAACTTAAAAAATTGTTTCTGCCAATTTCCACACTGCTGAGCAAACATAGGGCCTGACCAGCCTGCGATCTTGGCCCAGGGAGAGAAGGCGTGGCTTAGTGCTGTCCAGAAAAAACCCAAACAGCAGGTCCTGGATGGGCTTATAGTGGGAACAATGCCTCCCCTGAAACATCCACTGTTGTCTACCGCCCTCCTTACACAGCCGAAACACCATCACCGCCTGACCAGCGTCCTGGAACCAGACACACACACAAACAACAGAAAAAAGAAATATTCACACACACACACAACTCACGCACACACACTCACACACACACCATCAGAACTCACACATACACACATACACACATACACACTCACACACACACACACACACACTCACACACACACACACACACACACACACTCAGAACTCACACATACACACATACACACTCACACACACCATCAGAACTCACACATACACACTCACACACTCACACACACACACACACACACACACACACACACACAAAACAACCACACTGAAACACTCAAGCACCCTTATTCTGGTGTACAAAGACTCCTCGGATGGCTAAAAGTTAATTGTTATGCTACAGTAGATGGTCTTACAAGAACACTTTAGACTTAGCATTTCTTTATGACAGTGAACCTGAAAGTTGAAGCACACAGACAGTGTAACTGTCTAAATGCACTGTCTATTCACAGCCCAGTCCCTGTTGTTTTAACACTGACTGCAGTGGCCAGGTAGAGAGAATCCTTGGAGAAGGTGAGTTGGGTGATAGAGTCTGGGCTATAGTGAAGAGCCTTCTCCTCCCCCTCACTCTGCAGAGAACATGCATCAAACACCTGCACCGCACCGCTGACAAAGCCCACAGCCAAGAAAAACCCTAAAACACACACACATGCACAGAGAGTGAAAGGTAAGGGGAACGGAACTCAGACGCCACCACAATATACACAATACACACCATCAAGATCAGGGTTATTCTCAGAGCCTTTTTTATCATGTCAGCTCTAAAATAATCGAACAAAGTAAACAAAAGTCTCCAGTTCAAAATTTGAGGTGGGGCATGAAGGAGCATAAAAATGGTATAACCCTGACGATATAAAAAATGACATAATATACATTGAACTTGGGTTGCATGATTTAGTAAAAAACACACGCTTTGACACATATTGTGACTGCGAATTCAGATGCAATAAGATAAACATATAAGTTAACATTGCATATTGCTAATTTTTTATCATGACTAAAAGTACATCAATGTATAAAATCACTAAGAAAAATATTACTTTGAAATAATTGTTTGTTGATTTAAATCTAAATAAATTTAAATTATTAACAAATTACAAAAACTGATCTTAACTTCTCAAAAAACAGTACACGGATATTGGTCTGCTAAAGAAGCCAATGCCATCTGTAAAGGCAAGACTGCTGATCTACTGAAGAAGCCAACGCCATCTGTAAAGGCAAGACTGCTGATCTAAGAGCCGCCCTGCCTGCACTCTCTCCAGCTTACTTTATTCAAACTTAATAGGTGAGTTGCCAAAGTATCGCCAAATTTTGTGATCCATGAGCAAATTAAGATTCATGTGAAAATCTATGTGAAAATCCCCATTCATTTTTGTTCATTTCGTTTAGGTGGCAAACAATTTTTACTGTTGTTTACTACTGTTGTTATAGTTAAATGTCTGTTAATGTATCAGGAGCATTCATTTTCAAACAATAATTAAACTTTTGACCGGTGGCTGTATCCCGATATTATGAAAGAGTACTAGGGACCCTCATGGGGAAAATAAATTGAAACGTTTTGAGGAGAAAGTATTATATATTATTATAAAATATTAAAGCTGATAGAGCTTTTGTGAGAGAAAGAATAATATCCCTCACATTTTGATTTTTACTGGACTGGTGATCCAGCGATACAGACAAACTAAGGGTGCTTTTCATAATTCCGCTTTCATCACAGAATGTCCACTATTTCTCCCCGATAGTTTATTTAGACTTAAATCTTTTCCCCTTAAAGTTTACTTTGACATTTTTCTTAAATCAATTTCAGTTTCAAATCACTTTCAATTTCAATTTTTTTAACCCCCCCCCCCTCCCCCAATTGTTTATTTCAACTTTAATATCAAAACTTTTGACTTTTTTTTATCAAAATGTTTCAGTGCATTTTTTCCTTACAAGTGTCCCTGGTACCTCTCAACATGATTTCCACATGATAATCTGATTTCCACATGATAATCTATGATTTCAATGGACATGTGCTGGCCATTAAAACAGACACATGCTGGCCATTACAATGCGTACTCTCCATAGCCATAGTGTAAATATATCAGGTGAGTATTCCATTATGACTGGCTGGAAGCTGTCCGTTAAAACAGTTTTATGCACAAGTAGTTCAAGTCAGGTTTAATTGACCTTCTAAATTCATTCGCTGGCACAAAGTACCAATGTATAAAACAACTGTTTACACTCAATATGTTCAGTTCAGTTCAGTTTGGCATTCATGTGCAACATTTAATCAATCTAACGAATGTCTACGAAGTTGGTCCAACATCGATTTATTACACCAGTGATTGCCTGCTTCTCGACTAACTGCAGAATCGCTTGTTTTTGACAAAATTCTTTTGTGCTAAATATTGCAAAACATAGTTAGGTGACTATCAAACATACTGTGAGACCATTTTGACCTAAAGTCAAAGAGAATTATAATTCTTATTAACGTGAGTGACTGTGAGGTTATAGGAAAACCTTCGTCTCTGATGACAGGACCTAAATAAAGGTGTTGTCATGGGAGGGGTAAATGTTTACCTCACAACCTTTCAAGTACCAACCCTTCAACAAAAAGTAAATAAGTGAATGCATTTATTTTGTACATATTTTCTGGCAAGTAACTCTGGTATTAGCGTTGCGTCTGTGGTGTTTTGCCTCTGCATCATCCATTAAAATCCTTCAAAATCCTTCGCCATGCATTATCCCTTACTTCACTGAATAACTTCAACTTTTTAAGGTTTAGTAATCGCACGTAGACATATAGCCATTTCGATTTTAATTGGATTAATTGTGCAGCCCTGCGATGGACTGGCGACCTGTCCAGGGTGTTTCCCCGCCTTTCGCCCTATGTGCGCTGGGATAGGCTCCAGCACCCCCCGCGACCCTAATCAGGATAAGCGGCTTAGATAATGAGTGAGTGAGTGAGTGAGTAATTGTGCAGCCCAAAATGAAACTGAACTATTCTGTTGGTCACCTTGTGGATCATATGTAACACACTGGATCTGTCTGTCCTTCTGGAAGATTCTACTGCAGACATGGATTCTCCGCTCATAGTCCCAAATCTTCAGGATGCCACTACGGCTGCCCATCGCCACCAGCGGCTGATGGGGGTGACAGGCAACAGCTTCCAGTGCCTCCGCATGCTCAGTTAGCAGAGTGTGTGACTCACTGCCCTGTGCACTCACGTAGAGCACAGATGCAGTTACCGTAGAGAGAGCAAAGTTTCTGTAGATGGGACAGAGAGAAACAGAGTTACAGAGTATGTGTGTTAGCAGACAATAGCTTAAAGGGGGAAAATTATTTTGGAGTCTTATTTTGGTGTTGTATTGCCCCCACCGAACAACAAATGGTATGGTGTCTGTGCAGGCCAGGTGACCACTAGGCTCCTCTTTGGAAAAGGAGATAGAAACGATGGGATCCACGTTCAGTTTGCTGTATGAATCAATGAGCTTAATGTTTTCATCATAGAATTTGATGTGGCCTCGGATGTCTCCTGTCACAATTAACCTGTGGAATCAGTCAGTGTGTCAGCACAAATAGCCTCTCTGGTTTTGTTGGGATGAATACATCAACAAGTATTTATCAGACTGTTGCAAAGACAGAAGTCAAAAAGTGTATGAGTGTCTGATGTGCAGTTGCTGTATGGGTGTGAGTGTTGTTACAGTACCTTTCAGTCTGAGTAAGTACAGTGATTCTCTCCTGTTGGAGTGGGATGAGTTTGATAGCTGTCCAGACACTGGGCTGGCATGAGTCACTCTGCCGTGCCCACACTACCAGGTTTCCTGCTGAGGTTGCTGAGAGGGCCTGTGCACCCCCACTAAGGAAGACAGACTGACTCACAGCTCCAACCACCTTACTGAAGGTCTGAAAGAATTTGCCATTACATTTACTCATCTAGGAGACACTTATATGTGTGTGTATGTGTATATATATGTGTATATATGTATACACAGGTAAAGTAAGGGTAAATAAAGGGTGAATTAAGGGCAAAAGAAAAGTAAAGTAAGGTTAACCTAAGGGGTAAATTAAGGGGTCAGGTAAGGGGTAGAGTAAGGGGTAACCTAAGGGGTAAATTGAGGGGTCAGGTAAGGGGTAACGTAAGGGGTAAATTAAGGGGTCAGGTAAGGGGTAAAGTAATGGTAACCTAAGGGGTAAATTAAGGGGTCAGGTAAGGGGTAAAGTAAGGGGTAACGTAAGGGGTAAATTAAGGGGTCAGGTAAGGGGTAGAGTAATGGTAACCTAAGGGGTAAATTAAGGGGTCAGGTAAGGGGTAGAGTAAAGGGTAACCTAAGGGGTAAATTAAGGGGTCAGGTAAGGGGTAGAGTAAGGGGTAACCTAAGGGGTAAATTATGGGGTCAGGTAAGGGGTAGAGTAAGGGGTAACCTAAGGGGTAAATTAAGGGGTCAGGTAAGGGGTAAAGTAAGGGGTAACCTAAGGGGTAAATTAAGGGGTCAGGTAAGGGGTAAAGTAATGGTAACCTAAGGGGTAAATTAAGGGGTCAGGTAAGGGGTAAAGTAATGGTAACCTAAGGGGTAAATTAAGGGGTCAGGTAAGGGGTAAAGTAATGGTAACCTAAGGGGTAAATTAAGGGGTCAGGTAAGGGGTAGAGTAAGGGGTAACCTAAGGGGTAAATTAAGGGGTCAGGTAAGGGGTAGAGTAAGGGGTAACCTAAGGGGTAAATTAAGGGGTCAGGTAAGGGGTAAAGTAAGGGGTAACCTAAGGGGTAAATTAAGGGGTCAGGTAAGGGGTAAAGTAATGGTAACCTAAGGGGTAAATTAAGGGGTCAGGTAAGGGGTAAAGTAATGGTAACCTAAGGGGTAAATTAAGGGGTCAGGTAAGGGGTAGAGTAATGGTAACCTAAGGGGTAAATTAAGGGGTCAGGTAAGGGGTAGAGTAAGGGGTAATCTAAGGGGTAAATTAAGGGGTCAGGTAAGGGGTAACCTAAGGGGGAAATTAAGGGGTCAGGTAAGGGGTAAAGTAATGGTAACCTAAGGGGTAAATTAAGGGGTCAGGTAAGGGGTAAAGTAATGGTAACCTAAGGGGTAAATTAAGGGGTCAGGTAAGGGGTACAGTAAGGGTAGAGGAGGAGATTAGGAATGTCTCACCTTATCTGAAAGTTCTGGGACTGAATATTTCAGACATCCCAAGTCCTGAAAAGCAGGATTTACAGTTTCATCTGATCCATGTAACTTACACACCCACAACAACTCAAACCAAAATGCCTACTGAAATTCAAACTGACACAGCTTTTGAAATTAAAGTCAATGCACATATCTAGAATAATTTACTGTGTAACTGGAAAAATGATATTGCACTAACTGTGGCATAAAACAACACGTGACTCTCACTGTTGCTGAGAAGCTGGGTTTTGTCAGTGGGATTGAAAAGGATGTGATTCTGGGAAAAGATAAAAATGTTTAGTGAGTATAAAAACCATAAAATATATAAGCAGCATTTGCTGTCTTTGTGCCATATGCCAAGTGTTTTTATTTGAAACTTGGCTCCATACCTGTGGACCGAACTCTGAGCCGACATCAACCACATACAATGGCTCATCTGACACGTCAGTCCAGTTCCACACACAAACTCTCTGAGAACCACAAAACAACAAGAAAACAGTCGATTGAATGCATTCTTCATGATAAGCATAACCCATAGTGAATAATTGTAGTGAGGTTACTGCAAAATCAAATTCCCACTATTCAGAAAACTGTAAGCTTTCATCACAGAAATTTGACAAACGTGGAGAAACAGACACCCAGTCACACAGTTGACAGACACACAGTCACACAGTTAACAGACACACAGTCACACAGTTAACAGACACCCAGTCACACGGTTAACACAGTTACACAGTTGACAGACACACAGTCACACAGTTAACAGACACCCAGTCACACGGTTAACACAGTTACACAGTTGACAGACACACAGTCACACAGTTAACAGACACCCAGTCACACGGTTAACACAGTTACACAGTTGACAGACACACAGTCACACAGTTAACAGACACACAGTCACACAGTTAACAGACACACAGTTATTCAGTTAACAGACACAGTTTCCAGACACAAAGTTGCACAGTTAACAGACACACAGTCACACAGTTAACAGACACACAGTTACACAGTTAACAGACACAGTTTCCAGACACACAGTGAACAGACACACAGTTACACAGTTAACAGACACACAGTTACACAGTTAACAGACACACAGTTAACAGACAAACAGTTACACAGTTAACAGACACACAGTCACACAGTTAACAGACACAGTTAACAGACACAGTCACACAGTTAACAGACACACAGTTAACAGACACACAGTTACACAGTTAACAGTCACACAGTTACACAGTTAACAGTCACACATTTAACAGACACACAGTTACACAGTTAACAGACACACAGTTAACAGACACACAGTTACACAGTTAACAGACACACAGTCACACAGTTAACAGACACACAGTTACACAGTTAACAGACACACAGTTACACAGTTACACAGTTAACAGACACAGTTAACAGACACACAGTTACACAGTTAACAGACACACAGTTAACAGACACACAGTTACACAGTTAACAGACACAGTTAACAGACACACAGTTACACAGTTAACTGACACACAGTTACACAGTTAACAGACACACAGTTACACAGTTAACAGACACACAGTTAACAGACACACAGTTACACAGTTAACAGACACACAGTTACACAGTTAACAGACACAGTTAACAGACACACAGTCACACAGTTAACAGACACACAGTTACACAGTTAACAGACACACAGTTACACAGTTACACAGTTAACAGACACAGTTAACAGACACACAGTTACACAGTTAACAGACACACAGTTAACAGACACACAGTTACACAGTTAACAGACACACAGTTACACAGTTAACAGACACAGTTAACAGACACACAGTTACACAGTTAACAGACACACAGTTACACAGTTAACAGACACAGTTAACAGACACACAGTTACACAGTTAACTGACACACAGTTACACAGCTGTTTCGACATGCTTTTAACCTGCACTTCTCCGGCTCCCACAGTAGCCAGATACTCTGAATCCTTTGACAGAGCGACGGCTGCAACACCAGCCACAGGATGACACTGAAACAGCGTCCTCACAGGAATCCTGCCACACAAACCATGCCCCAGGTTCAATAAACAAAATTAGCAGGTAATATTACAACAATATCTTGATAATATATAATATTATCCTGTCAGTTAAACTGGAAAATGCTGACTTATATGAGAGCATCCTGTACCCTTTGTAAGAATCCCATATGATGATGCCACTCTCCCTGCCCCTGTCAGCTGTCACAATCCACTGCTTGTCTTCACTGACACACAGACAGGAGATGGGGCTGCTGTGACCCTGTTGGGTTTACATTATTAGTCCTTATCTGGTATCAAAGAAAATTCACAACTCACTGTTTAGTGTCAGGGTTAGGGTTAGTGTCAGGGTAAGGGTTAGGGTTAGTGTCAGGGTTAGGGTTAGGGTTAGTGTCAGGGTTAGGGTTAGGGTTAGTCAGACTGTAAATAGCTGTAATAGGCTGAGGAACAGCTGTACCTGTAAGAGATGCTGGGAATTGGACGTGTGGTCATACATGACAGCGACACGGCCACATGCATACAGGATTATCAGCCTCTCCTGGTCCTGCAGGCTAAACACCGGTAATGCTGTGTTGATGCCAAAAGCCCAGTCCAATGTCTGTGACAACAAATAAAGTCTGTCAGCTACTGAAACCAGGCCGGTAAGTGGGTAATCCTTCAACTATGGTCCATTTTGGTCTGGGAAATTTTAGAAAACCTGAATTTTTTTTTAATAAACATGCATTGCTATGGTTTATTTCTCCATTCTGTGTAGAAACACATCCTGATAGTGGCTGTGATGATTTTTGCTAAATAATACATATATTTTTTGGCATTTCATTTTAACATTAAGAATCAGTGGTGGAAATGACTGTTGTGGAAATGACATTTTGTCATATGTCTTTTAAAATATCATGATATGTTAGCCTGCTAATTTCAGTTTTAGAGTTAGCATTAAATATACATAAAATAAACAATATTAAATGAAATTGGTCCAGTTGGTCCATTCATATGAAATACGAGCTGTTTGGAAATGACACCCAATAAACATACCATCAATTTAACTCATATTTACCTTGATTTTTCCCTTTTTTATTACCCCCTATGGAGGTCACTCTTTTCTCCAGCCATGTGGTCAGTGGCTGTTGCTATGGTTACCAAGTATACAAACCCTAAAACAATGATCCCAGAATTCTGTTTTGTACAGTGTGGTGGAAATGACAGTGAACCCAAGGGACAGGGGTTCTTTTTATGAAAAATACAAGAAAATGTGTATAAATATTACAATACACAATATATTTAATATATTTAATTTATATTTATGTGTAATTTGTATTTGAAATCAGCATTATTTTGATAATAAATTCAAAATCAAGCAAAGTTGAGCGTCCAAAGTCCAGCTTAGGGACAAAGGCAATGTACTAAAAACCATACATTAAAAAGCCTCTTATTATACAATAAGTTCCTCTTTGTGTGAAGTTGTAAGTTCCTCTTTGTGTGAAGTAAATGTTACAAAAATAAAAATGTAGAAATGTTTTTTTTGTTTGTTTGTTTGTTTTTCTTATTTCTTCCAGGGACATAAAAAGTACTATAGTCGAGAATCACCCAATTACAAAGTCATTTCAGACTGGAAACATAATACTGCACCAAATAATCACAGTGATCCATCTGTGCTCACAATGCTTGATAATGATTCTGAATATATCATGAATGCATGGAAATTTCTTTATTAATCCCTGTCTCGTGTTAGAGATGAGTTATTTGCAGCAGTAAATTACCAAAGGATGAATTATGGCGCTGTCCTTGCTGATGTGGGGCAGGTCCAGTGGAGAGGCTATGTAAGCCGGTGAGTCCACTCTGCTTCCCTGAGCTACAGGACTTGACGGACTTGTATCTTCTTGTCCACTCCTTTCTCCATTCTCCTCACTCTGTCCGGAGTCCAGCTCACTTTGGCAGCCAAGAGCAGCGTGTTTTTCATCCACCTCTCTTGTGGTGGATCCGCTTTCGTTAGACATGACTGAAATGATTTTCGACAATCTTCTGTTCACGGTGTTTTAGCAGGTATAGGCTACACCACGGAGCCTGCAGGTATACACCACCTTTAAGGAGTCTTACGAAAATTCCTTCAAAACATCAGTGACAAACTCGAACAATTAAATAGTCTAACTAAGTTTAAGTAAATTTTCACATTTGGACCTCTAATGTTGACTTTTGTTTAACAACCAGTCAATTGCTGTTTGCTGATTACAGAGACCTGTAATCTACCTAGGTAACGCGGTTGTTCCTGTAAATTTATGTACGACTGACTCCGTTCAAAAACATTCAACATGGTTCAGAAGCTTGTTGAGTCTGGCGACATACCGCATATGAGTACATCTGAGGAACAATCCGTCCGTTTTTCAGTTCTGAAGAGAACACCACGATAATATTTTGACAAAACTCGGTTAAAAAGAAAGATCAGAATTTAGCTTTATAAGCACAGGAAGTGATAGGTACATTCCCCTCTGTTTTCCATCCATAGCGTTCGGTTGCTAAGAGACAAATCATGAGGACAGAAGCAGAGCCGTTCTCGCTTCCGCTCTGGACAGAGGGAGACAGGGTTGCCAGATCACTTACCAAGTAAATCTCCGAATCTCAGAATGCCTGACAGATATTTTTAAAAAATATCACCTGATAGAGGATTAAACTTATTTTTAAGTGATTTTAAGTGATAATGTTCGTTTTCTGCAATTCCACCGCCCAAGTCCTTTCCAAATATTTCCAGAATAATCAGCATATGCTCACCAAACTACCTGAACCCTACCAGCTATATGCACAAATACAATAGCACAAAATCAGGCAAATGTCAGAATGGAAATTTATTCATTTTTTCACAGCAATAGACAAATGTCCTTCACTTTTCAATTTTTTACACAAGAGAGCAGATATGTAAGAAATTAGTTTTTACTATGCAACACATCTCCCAAATTATGACTGGTTTTAAATATTTACATTTCTGAATTATTTGCTGACAAATGACAGTTTCCTTTGTTATTGAGTGAAAAAAATAATTTGTTCCTTTCTGAACTCTGATCCTGTTCCGCAGTCATCTGGGTCATCTACACAGAGGAACTAGGTTGCACCTGTAAACACAAAAAAATCTAAAATCACTGGTCCAACACTTGCCCCCACCAGCAGTCCACTTAACAAAACGTGCTGTTCACCAGCAGAGTTTAAATGTTGCTGTGTTAGCCACAGTCTAGCGTTCGCTATAGTAAAACTGTATCTTAACATATAGGCAGTATGTTAAAGGTAAAGTAGGATTGCTGGCATCCTTCTTCACCCCCAGACAAACAATTCCCTTTATTTCTGTTAGCTTGTGCACACAGCCCTAGTGAACCCCTCCCCCTTATTTAAGGGCTGGTTTATTTCTCTTTTGAATCTCATGCATATGAAACCTGTGCACTCAAGCCTCAAACAACATGGATGACTGTTTAGATAAATAGATAAATGTACACTTTTTTAACTTACTGTGCAACATGAATGGGCTTTTTATGACTTTTTATTCTGAGTATTCTGTTTTTGGACCCCTTGACTTCCTCATTTTGGAGAGCTAACCCTTCACTGAAGGGATGGATTTGGACTGACATGGGGATGAGGGACATGTGAGGTGGACTGTCACTTTGGAGACATTTTCTAATGAGACACAATCTAAAGAACTCACCCAAGGAGACCTCTTCCTGCCCAACGCTGGGGAGTCAGTCCAAGGTGGACTTTCCCACCATTTCGAATGACAGCTACACTTAAAGGTTTCTGCAGAAAACACAGACATTGCACACGACATCAGCCAATAAGAAACAGTGTTCTCTCAACAACAGAAATCAGATATTAAACACTGTGTTTGCCTGCATTAACAGACCCCCTCACTGTGCTGGACAACAGAAGCAATGTTCTGGAGGTTCTGGAAGTTTCCCGAGTTGACTGAGCCAAACTCAATGATCTCATCACCAACCAATAAGCCCTACAGACAATGAGAAAATGACAATGTCACTTCACCTGTAAATAATTTCTTATTCCTCTTCCATCAGAATCCATCCCTGATATGTCTGTAGGAAAGCACTGCTGGCAGCTAACTGACAGTGCAAATTCATCACAAAGGTGACGACTGCGCTGTTTCAAATGCATCTGTGTAAACGGCATTTGACATGAACAGACTTTTGCTTAGAAAGTGTCTGTCAGTCAGAGGACATGGATGGTGTTCAGCCTGTGGCCAAAGCGATGGCGAGGGGACCCGGAAACTCACCGCCTGATGGGCAGGAGAGCCCTGCGCCACAGAGTCTACACGAGCAAAGGGGGAGGGAAGGGGGAGATCCCGCACAGTGGCTTCCGGCTGCACCTCCTCCTGGTCCTGCTGACGCTTGGCCTTCTCCCTGGCATGGAGCTTATGAAGAGCCTCCTCAATCTCCAACATGATGGCTTTGTGATCATTCTGAAGACCTTACAGCACCACAACCATATGTAGGTTCATAATTGGTTTTTCATTTGTGAAATGGATTGAAAACATTTACCTTGCATAGTATATTGAGAACCATTGAGAGTAAACTTGACTGAGTAACTGTATAGCAGTGTTATTTAACTCTGCTTTTATGAGGTGCAATGACAATACAGATTCATTAGACCCTCTTACAGGAGATACTGTGCCTTGCTGTTCGAATTTGGTACAAGTCCACATCTGCGCGAGGATATCCCTCTACATCAACCAAAGGCCCATCCATTCCAACATCGCCTTGCTGCCGATGAAAACAAGACCACAGGGAAAAGTCGTGTGATTTAGGACACGTGGCTAAAGAACCAATTCATTATTTCAGCGGCATTCTGGACTGCGCCAATCATGTTCAGGGCCCGAGGTTTAACTTGTATTCGGGAGCGGCCAGTGTAACTCGAGCTACAAGCGCGTTTGAGGAAAATCACTTGAATCAACTAGCAAACCATAAACAAAGGCATTCACAGTGGTTTAGTATTATGTAGCACGGACAGCATCATTGCCATAAAGGGAATCTTGCGAATTGTCGCTTCAAGGCATCAGGTATTTCTGAAAACTATCAAAAACAAACCGTAAACAAACTGCCGATTAAACCAAACGAGAGATATGACATGAGCGTCAAAGGGGGGCACATGTTGCTTCATTGATTCATATTGCAAATATCAAGATAAACATAACTGAGTCTTAAATGATACGATAATGCTAACTGTTTAACTTGAGACTGACAGAACTACCAAGCTACACTAAAGCAGTTCGCCCATATTGTCAGAATTGCAAAGTGAAAATTATAGTGTTCTTCTTACGTCCTCAAGTACATCGTAGTATGCTTTGATTTGTTCTTCAATTTCATCTTTCTTCTTAATAAGACGCTGTACATCTTCTACAGAGATGAGTCGCTTTTCGTCGTTGTTTTCGTCTGTCATTCTCATGGTTGCTTCCTGTAGACTCTGAGCGTCTAAAAACGATCAGTACGGATGCCAACGGGGGACAAGTTTCATTTTCTTTTATTTAATGCGACCAAACAATTTCACGCTGTCATCATTTCAGAATTTTCACCATTCATCAATACACCATAACAACCGTATAATTAGCAATGCAGCGACTTTTTTCCTATGTGAGATTCAGCCGTTTGCCATCTGTAGTGTCGGTTTGCCCTGTCCATTAATTAGACTATGCGAATACTACATAAGACACACACAACGTTTACAAAACATAGGCTCAGTCATTAAATGAAAATCATTAAATTAAATTGTGTAAATGAGGTTTTTGCTTATTCTTTATTATCTGGAGCCCTCACATGAAAGGCCCTGTGTGCCTACAGAAGTTAGTGCTTTTCTCGCAAAATATCAGAAAAGTAACAATTTACAAATTAAACCTTCTGCAGAACTGTACCTTTAAATAATTTATTATTAATTTACTAAGCCTAGCCTCAAAACTCACACCCCAAAGACTGTTTTTCAGTGTGATAACAATTTAACAGTCTGAAATGTTTTCATGCATGATGAAAACATTTGGATAATCTGACAGAGCACAGATGAGGGGTGGAGCTTCAGTCTAATCCTGAGGTGGAGTTGTGCTTCCTATGGTCCCCATTTGGTTTGAACTTCACAAAGTGCAAAACACTTCCTTCAAGAGTATCACATGGTAAGAACATGTTCAGTTTCTGAATTAAATCTATAAGCACAACGACAAACATTAATATAAATTTAATAAATCTAGTGTGTAGAAGCCACAGCCCTTGGGCATGCTAATGTCTATGTGTCTTATTTATTTAATTAATATGTTAATCTGTACAATGACGATGGCTTCAAACATGGCTTCATTGGTACATGGTACCAGTTTCCAATTCCTGCAACTTTTGTGGCTCTGACCACGTGTGGCTGTGATAAAAATTGAGTTGTTTGCTTTCCCCCTCAAACAAGGCACTACATTTAAGTTCAAAGAGAAAGAAAACTTGTGCAAGTCAAGTGAAAAACAAATAGGTCTTCATGACTGTGACATGTCGTAAACAATCTCTAAACAGACAATACAGAAAATATGACATTTTAAATGTATGAATTCTGCTGTTGTGCTAACAAGTGCAAAGAGACCATTCTCTACTGAGTACTGATTCTATCACTACACATCCAAAAAAAAAAACCCCTCTATCCCCCACTTGGAATCCACCCCATGTGTAACTATGGCAACAGTGTTGGAGTGCACCACACACACCATCTAACACACAGTCTCTGCATTGTCTTCTGTCACATCATCCTTAATGACCAGCGCTGCCTCGTCACTAACACTGGCTACGGCCTGAGTGATGACATCATCACTTACACTGCCTGCGGTCTGTGTGATGACATCATCATTCAGCGCTAGCGCAGACTGGGCTGTGAATTCGTCCATTTGCAGCTGCACAGACTGCATCCACTGCTGTAGCTGGTCTTGGAGGGTTCGTACTCCTTGGTCTAATTTCTCTTGGCGGTTTTTCAAGTCTTCCAGTTTCTTGCGATTCTCCCTGGCTTTCTTTTGTCCTTCACTGTCCTCTGGTGGCTGGGAGGACACTTTACGGCCTTGCATGTAGCTGTCAAATTCCTCTGAGCTGAGGTTGAGCGCTGGACCATCAAGCCTCTCAATGAAGGCGACAGCACAGGACTGAGCAGAGAGGAGCAAAGAGATGAATGCAGTTTTACATGTACTCATAACACAGCCTCATCTTATTAAGGACTTTTACAGAGAGCTTTGCACCTAAGAATTATTTGTTTATAATTGATGAATCTATCAACAAATGTTTTTGATTAATCAACTAATCTCGTAAATGTTTTCCAGATGTTCTTGGTCAGGGCCCCTGTCCCTTGAGGGGAGCATGAGTATTTCCTCAGGTCCTTTACACACCTTTGCTTATTACTTACAGTGACAGTAGAAAAAACTTTGTTAATTATCACATGATGTATAGTCTCATACTTGTATAGTGTCACACTAGTCTTCTTCCTGATAACTGGGCTTCAGTGCTTTTTAATCAAATACATGAAAATCTAACTTAACAACTCAGCAGCAAGCGAAAGCATTTTAGAGATGCATGGACAATTTTATTTAAGCAAAAGAAGCCATACCAATTCATAAATGCCTTACTATTACACTGAACAGGCCAAAATACTGTCAGGAAACATGAGTAACTGACATTCTTAGCCGTCTTTAGTTTGAACAATGCAAAGTAGAGAGGTTCATATTCAAATGGACTGTGACTAATGTAAGACAGACCAGGCCTGTGTTTCACCCATCTTCATACGCTGGACTGAATCATCATCACTGAGGTATTCATCCATGAGACATTCTCCATCCCAACCCCCATCACCCCCATACCCACGTCATGGCACAAATATCACACGTGCATGGTGTCATCCACGCATTATTCTAAATAGTGTAATATAGAATGCCTCGTAATTAAACTCATCTCCACTCTGGGAATGGTGACTTAACAATTACATCATTAAAGTGGTGAACAGGAAGTGACAGAATTAATAGAACACTCAAAGCATCTTGTTACTACCACTTAAAAACCCAGCCACGTGTGAGACAGGCATGTGTGTGTTTGTGTCTGAACACTCACCAGGCTGTGAGACAGGCATGTGTGTGTTTTTTGTCTGCACACTCACCAGGCTGTGAGACAGGCATGCGTGTGCTTTTTGTCTGCACACTCACCAGGCTGTGAGACAGGCATGCGTGTGTTTTTTGTCTGCACACTCACCAGGCTGTGAGACAGGCATGTGTGTGTTTGTGTCTGCACACTCACCAGGCTGTGAGACAGGCATGTGTGTGTTTTTTGTCTGCATACTCACCAGGCTGTGAGACAGGCATGTGTGTGTTTTTTGTCTGCACACTCACCAGGCTGTGAGACAGGCATGTGTGTGTTTGTGTCTGCACACTCACCAGGCTGTGAGACAGGCATGTGTGTGTGTTTTGTCTGCACACTCACCAGGCTGTGAGACAGGCATGTGTGTGTTTGTGTCTGCACACTCACCAGGCTGTGAGACAGGCATGTGTGTGTTTTTTGTCTGCACACTCACCAGGCTGTGAGACAGGCATGTGTGTGTTTTTTGTCTGCATACTCACCAGGCTGTGAGACAGGCATGTGTGTGTTTTTTGTCTGCATACTCACCAGGCTGTGAGACAGGCATGTGTGTGTTTTTTGTCTGAACACTCACCAGGTTGGTGAAGTAGTAGCCGCTCTCCCCGGCCATCAGGCTGTGAGGCAGGCCAAAGCGGATTATGTACTGCAGGTTGGAGTGAAGGCGTGGAGGGTTCGCTCTCAGTACAACATAAATCAGAGCAGACAGGAAATCGTCGGCATTTGCCGGCTCTGTGCTGGATGAGGCCAAAGCCTGGAAAACGTTGTGACTGCACTTACACACGCAGGTCAGCTTGTCCTGAGGGGCTCG
>NC_044495.1:62991981-63051981 GCF_902362185.1 Chanos chanos | reverse complement strand
CACACACGCACGCACACACACGCACAACCAGACATGTCCTGTAAGTTTGTCTTTCAGGTGAGCAATGAAGGGACATTGTGTCTACTGCGTCTTTTACTGGAGGTGAACTGATCACCCTCATAACACTAAGAGCTTGAGCTTACAGGCTGAAGTGTTTAAGTTTTAAAGCTTTACATTCATCTGGGAGCCACTGCACAGTTATCTTAAGAATTAAGGCTTCCTTAATGGCCACAGTTCCACAGTGCATCCTTACCCGTTACTCAGCCGCTCTGTGTCTGACTTCCTGATTCTCTCCCGCCAGCACTTGGAGCAGTACCCCTGCCAGGCAGAGTTACCATAGTAACCGCAACCCTCTTTACAAAGCAACTCCGCCTGATTGACATGAATCCCCCTCTGCTGTTCTGCCCACATTCTCCACCCTTCTCCAGAAAAGGAAAGAAAGAAGGAAAGGGAAAAAAAGAAAGAGAGAGAGAGGTACAAAAGCAAAAGATGTAGCATGGGAATTGAACTAGGATTTAGAACAAATGGGCAAAAATATTTATGGGTCACCTGCATTCTATCAAAGAAAACTGGTCCGAATAAGATGTGAAACTATCAGTTCAGCAACTCTTGCTAACTTGTTTTAAAAGAAGAGGTCTGTTGAAGTGCATGGCGGAGAGGGTCAACACTATAGTTCCGAACGCAACGGTAAATGTTTAATAAAGACGATTTTTATTATTACAAGCTTCATTTTGAAACACTTGCCTAAATCTCCCGACCCTCTGGCATCGTAGATAAAGTAGCGTGTTGCATTAGGGTTACTGAATCGATGGTCATTGCGCCCTCTAGTGAGAAATATCCGTTCATTCAACTCAGTGTGACTATCTCGTGACACTCACTGTTCACTACATTTGATCTTTACACCAACACACAGAATAAAATCTAACAGAAAGTTGATCAGACTTGTACATGAATAACACCGCAACCAGTCTGGCGTATATGTGATCTCCTCTGCTCAGTGACAGTTCTCAGTTCATAAAGTACGTAGCCATGACGTAAAAAGAAATAGTTGTCTAACTCTGTTCGCCTTGGATACATGCGTCAATGAAAAGGTGATTTAATCGCTGTAACATCGCCTTTACGAATGTTGTTATGAGCTGGAACTGTTGAATGAGATTCTGATTTTCACATATTGACCTTTAAGACCCAAGGCTCAGACTCATTTCACAAGCTAACTTTGTAATAAAGCGAGCAGAAACATAAACATATCGTCATCTCTAGAACCTGCTATTATCAATAGGAAGTTATTGTGTCGTTGCCTGGATTTGAAACGTCAATTCCGTGTTATTATTGACCCACTAAACTCACGATGGCAACATATGACATAACTACAAAGTTTTTGTAAATCACAGAATATGGCACATCAAATCTTCACTTGCAAAGCAGAAATTTACCGTCGGAACTTATACAGAACTTCCACTTCGGAGTTTAAATCTACTCACCGGCACAGCTGGCCGCTGCACTGTTTTCTCAGGTGCCACCACCTAATTGTTTCACTGTTGGTGACCAGGAAAACTATTTCGATCTCCTGGGGCATCGATACGAGACGGCAACAGTTCTACATAATAGCGCCACCTCCTGAGCTGGCATGTTAACATACTTTCTTAGACTCATCAGTGTGAAGTGTGAACTTAATATGTAACTTGTCTCGAACGTGTGCTAATGTGTTTTTGACGCATATGACTGAAAGAACTCAGTCTATCGTCTTCTGCACCATCTGTGTATATCTTTTCCAAGGGCAGTTATCCAGCCAGCTAAATATCAGAGTTGCCCCTTTGGCTCATGGGATTAACCAAAGATTTATCATGTGCTGTGTGTATTCATTGTGCAAGTCATTTTCGATTAAAGTATCTGACAAACATATATTTAACTTTTTTTGCACGGTTTTTGCACGCTTTTTTCGCACGGTTTGATGCAGATAACACATCGCCCATCGTGCATCCACATGTGGATGGGAAGGCTGCCACACTGACCCTAGAAACAGCTGAGGTGAGACGGTCCTTCAAAAGGGTCAACTCCCACAAAGCTCCAGGGCCAGATGGCATCCCTGGCCGGGCTCTCAGAGTGTGCGCTGACCAACTGTCGGAGGTGTTCACCAAAATCTTTAACCTCTCCCTGAGTCAGTCCGTGGTCCCCACCTCCCTGAAGGCATCCACCATCGTTCCTGTCCCCAAGAAGAAACCGATGGCCTCCTGCCTAAATGACTACCACCCTGTTGCACTGACATCAGTCATCATGAAGTGCTTCGAGCGACTGGTTAAAACCCACATCTGCTCCTCCCTTCCTGACACCTTGGACCCTCTTCAGTTTGCATACAGACCAAACAGGGCCACAGAGGACACCATCGCCATGGCGTTACACACCACGCTCACCCACCTGGACAAGGGGAATACCTATGTGAGAATGCTCTTCATCGATTACAGCTCAGCATTCAACACCATCATCCCCTCAAAACTCGTTTCAAAGCTCGCTGAACTTGGTCTAGCACCCTCCATCTGCAGCTGGATATTAGACTTCCTGACAGGCAGGCCCCAGGTGGTGAGAATTGGCAGTCACACCTCATCATCACTGATCCTCAACACAGGCGCACCACAGGGCTGTGTGCTCAGCCCCCTACTGTACTCCCTGTTCACCTACGACTGTACTGCCAAGCACAGCTCAAATGTCATCATCAAGTTTGCTGACGACACGACCATTCTGGGCCTCATCACAGACAACGATGAGACGGCTTACAGAGAGGAAGTGAGGGCACTAACCATCTGGTGCCAAGAGAAGAACCTCTCTCTCAACGTCAGTAAAACCAAAGAGATGATAGTAGACTTCAGGAGACAGCAGAGGGGTGGGCACCTCCCCATCCACATTGGTGACGCTGAAGTTGAGAGGGCCAGCAACTTCAAGTTCCTCGGTGTACACATCACTGAGGACCTCTCCTGGTCGCTACACACAGACACCATGGTCAAGAAGGCTCGCCAGCGGCTCTATTTCTTGAGAAGACTAAGGATGTTTGACATGAACGCCAGCATCCTCACCAACTTCTACAGGTGCACCATCGAGAGCTTGCTGACGGGCTGCATCACGGTCTGGTACGGGAACTGCTCCGCCCACAGCCGCAAATCACTACAGAGGGTGGTGGATGCGGCACAGCACGTGACTGGCAGCAGACTCCCTGCCATTCAGGACATCTTCCACCAGCGGTGTCTGCGGAAGGCCCACAGGATCATTAAGGACCGCAGCCACCCAGCACGCAGACTGTTTTCCTTGTTACCGTCTGGCAGACGATACAGGAGCACGGCTGCACGCACCACCAGACTTAAGGACAGTTTTTACCACCAGGCCATCAGGCTTCTCAACTCACACAACTAAACACCCCCCCCCCACTGGAGTCTGGACTACCTACTTTGTTGCACTGTTCACTGCTCAAGTGCACTGTTGCACTACTAACTTGCACTGCACTGTCTACCTTCACAGGTTACTATGATTCACTATGTTTACATGATACTGCACTGACACTTACACTGGTACATAAAGCTGTACATCCCCCATGTGCAATACCGCTGTTCACACTCGCCACTTTAAACTTTAAATCTAAGCGTCCTTTACATGTATATAGTGTATATTTCATATTCTGTTCCATATTCTGTTATATTTATTGCGCACCCTCCGTGTACCTTATTGTTCATTACGCATACCTCTCTTTTGATATTTTTCTTCTTAGTTAACTCCTTTTATATATTTATAACTCTCTTTTATATTTTCTCCTCTCTTTTATATTTTCTTCTCAGTATACTCCTTATTCCCCTACTCTTAATCCCCTGTTTTGCTCTTCTACTCCTTGTGCTCTTATTGCTGAGTTGACCTGTTTCTCTCTTCTCACACATTTCATTGTACCGTTGACCCTGTGTCAACCTACATATGACAAATAAACTCTTAAACTAAAAAAAACTCTAAACGTAAATGTGTAGTAAAGTACTCAGCCACTGGTCTCTGAAAAACATGCACCATACATGATGAATTTAATAACATTTAAAGAAAACCCACACACTTCTACTCACATTAGAAAAACAAATATTTTATGTACTGTATCAAAATGTCTGCCTCCTTTGAACTGAGCAGTGAAATGTAAGCAGTAAAACATAATAATCTGATGATCTAGGGGTTTGGTATATTTGTGTCCAGACGTCCAGTCCACAGATCCCTGAGGCAGCGTGGTGCATTTCCTCAAGACGCAGCCTTTAACTTTTTCTTCTTTGTTTTCACCATCTGAGGCAGCGGAATCTTAAAGGCAGTTCTGCACAGAACAGCAACCACTTCTTTACCAATTAAGTATACGATGAACACACTATCAAATGTTTACTATAAGTATATGATAAACACACTATCAAATGTTTACTATAAGTATATGATAAACACACTATCAAATGTTTACTATAAGTATATGATAAACACACTATCAAATGTTTACTATAAGTATATGATAAACACAGTCTCAAATGTTTACTATAAGTATATGATGAACACACTATCAAATGTTTACTATAAGTATACGATAAACACACTATCAAATGTTTACTATAAGTATATGATAAACACACTATCAAATGTTTACTATAAGTATATGATAAACACACTATCAAATGTTTACTATAAGTATATGATAAACACACTATCAAATGTTTACTATAAGTATATGATAAACACACTATCAAATGTTTACTATAAGTATACGATAAACACACTATCAAATGTTTACTATAAGTATATGATAAACACACTATCAAATGTTTACTATAAGTATACGATAAACACACTATCAAATGTTTACTATAAGTATATGATAAACACACTATCAAATGTTTACTATAAGTATATGATAAACACACTATCAAATGTTTACTATAAGTATATGATAAACACACTATCAAATGTTTACTATAAGTATATGATAAACACACTATCAAATGTTTACTATAAGTATACGATGAACACACTATCAAATGTTTACTATAAGTATATGATAAACACACTATCAAATGTTTACTATAAGTATACGATAAACACACTATCAAATGTTTACTATAAGTATATGATAAACACACTATCAAATGTTTACTATAAGTATATGATAAACACACTATCAAATGTTTACTGTAAGTATATGATAAACACACTATCAAATGTTTACTATAAGTATATGATAAACACACTATCAAATGTTTACTGTAAGTATATGATAAACACACTATCAAATGTTTACTATAAGTATATGATAAACACACTATCAAATGTTTACTATAAGTATATGATAAACACACTATCAAATGTTTACTATAAGTATATGATAAACACACTATCAAATGTTTACTATAAGTATATGATAAACACAGTCTCAAATGTTTACTGTAAGTATATGATGAACACACTATCAAATGTTTACTATAAGTATATGATAAACACAGTCTCAAATGTTTACTGTAAGTATATGATAAACACAGTCTCAAATGTTTACTGTAAGTATATGATAAACACAGTCTCAAATGTTTACTGTAAGTATATGATAAACACAGTCTCAAATGTTTACTATAAGTATATGATAAACACAGTCTCAAATGTTTACTGTAAGTATATGATAAACACACTATCAAATGTTTACTGTAAGTATATGATAAACACACTATCAAATGTTTACTATAAGTATATGATAAACACACTATCAAATGTTTACTATAAGTATATGATAAACACACTATCAAATGTTTACTGTAAGTATATGATAAACACAGTCTCAAATGTTTACTGTAAGTATATGATAAACACAGTCTCAAATGTTTACTGTAAGTATATGAAAGACACACTATTAACACACTGAAACTGCCTTGGCTGAGTTCTTTAAAGATGGAGGTACTCACTCGCAGGTAGTGCAGATTGGACTGAAATTACAGAATACTGAGAAAGGAGATAATGTGAAGACAAGATGAGGATGATATATAATATAAATGTAATCTTACATTTTATATATTTTTACACAATTCATATAATTTGACAAGCAGTCACAGTAATGAAACAGATGATGTTCGCAGTTTTAATCTGAGGGTCTGCAGTTTTAATCTGAGGGTCTGCAGTTTTAATCTGAGGGTTTGCAGTATTAATCTGAGGGTGTGAGCTGTCTGAGATGTCTGTCTAACAGTGACATGTACATAAAGCAGGGAACCTGTTTAAACTGTCTTTAACCACCTTCCACTGTCACAAACCACAAACCATGCCATTTAAACCCAAGCCCAGATATGTTTCCAGGAGACAGAACATCATTAACATACAAGTTAATAAACTGGTTTATTAATAGCGGTTAATAAACTGGTTTATTAATAGCGGTTAATAAACTGGTTTATTAATAGCGGTTAATAAACTGGTTTATTAATAGCCAGTTAATAAACTGGTTTATTAATAGCCAGTTAATAAACTGGTTTATTAATAGCGGTTAATAAACTGGGGACATACTGGAGAGGCAAACGGAGCAGACATAGCCAATCTGGATGAGAGTCCGGTGACAGAAACAAGCGGCTCTGTAGTCGACGTGAACTGGGGGAGGCAGCACTAACTGGGAGCGCTGGTCAGCATCAGGTAAGAAAACCCACTGGCCACGATATGCAAATAGGAATAAAAGAACAAACAGATTAAGTAAAAACCAAACACACACCTTCACCTCTTCACCTTCAACACACTTTCCTCTTCTTTCTATTTAGTGTTAATCAAGTCATAAGTCACATAACATCACAGAGACTGCAGGGAGCTCACCAACAGGTACTGTGTCAGAGACGCCTTCTGAGGGATCCGCAGGTACAGACCACCTGTGATGTCACATGCCTGACAAAGTACATAGGTCAAAGGTCAAAGGTTGGGTAAGTGAAGCCTTTAAAGGCTGATATGTTCTGCATGGTTCAGAAAACTGTGAATTAAAGCTTATCAAAGACAGAGGTCAGGGGCTCTACGGGGAAAGGGCTGATTATATTCCCTCTGTGCACAGACAACACGCTGAAGAAAAAACGACTTTTTCTTGCCCATTACTGAGGCTAAATCATCGGTGGGGCAGGGTTAATGGATACTGTTCAGTAGGGTTAGGACTGGGCTTGTGTTTAGTGTTGGATTGCTGTTTAACAGAAAAGAATGTTTAGACAGAAATCAGTTAATGAATTCTGTCTTTACATTAGTGTCAAAGTGTCAATGTGACTATAACCACATACCTGCTGTAAAAGACCTGATTCAGAGTCCAACACACATGCGTCAATCACCACGTTCTAGAAAAGAAGAGTGATGTTTACGGGACAAACACCTTTAACAGGCTGAACATTTTCCAGGCAGTAAATGAAAGAAAGGCAGTAAATTTCAGAGTGTGACTGAGGGCCACTCTACCTGCTTCTGAGCTGCAAATATCACATTCATAAAGTTCATATACTGAAGAGCACTGTCTTCAGCTGCTTTTATAACCTAAAAACACACAGGGAAATATAACATCAAACACTACATCAACTAAAACAGCATCAGAACCCAACACTAGAACTCAGGTGAGGACTAACTCTGATCTAAAACCAGAACTAAAGAGACTTACTAATATCCTGGATTTCATGTAAAAAACCAGAACTAAAGAGACTTACTTATATCCTGGATTTCATGTCTAAAACCAGAACTAAAGAGACTTACTAATATCCTGGATTTCATGTAAAAAACCAGAACTAAAGAGACTTACTAATATCCTGGATTTCATGTAAAAAAACAGAACTAAAGAGACTTACTTATATCCTGGATTTCATGTCTAAAACCAGAACTAAAGAGACTTACTAATATCCTGGATTTCATGTAAAAAAACAGAACTAAAGAGACTTACTAATATCCTGGATTTCATGTCTAAAACCAGAACTAAAGAGACTTACTAATATCCTGGATTTCATGTCTTGCCCAGCTGAGAGGGAAAGAAAAGAAACCCATTGAGTGCTGAGCAACATCTCTGTTTCTTTTAATATTTCTGCATATATATGAATAGCCAAAAATAAATTAAGATTAAAAGAATTAAAATGTCTCTCAGTGTCTTTCTCTTCACCTTCCAGTTCCTTTGAAACTCGGTGGATGTCTATGAGTCTGTTATTAAAGAAAAAGCTCAATACAGTCTTCTTCAGAAATGTAGATAACTAGCTAACTAGTTAGTTAACTAGTCTAGATAACTAGTTTGAATGTGGTGGAAACAAACAGACAGAAAATAAATTTGCTTTCAGAGGAAGAGTAGCCTTCGAGCTAAAAGCGCTACATTTTGCCTACATGCCCTGCAGGTCAAGCTGACAAGAGATCAAATGTAGGTTTTTGGTTTTGTCCAGAGCTCAGGAGAGCTCAACAGAGGAAGGATACAGCACAGTGCTTTGGCCAGAGATCCAGCCAGTAACGTGTCTGTCAGATGGCCCTTCACCACGGCTGCACACACAAGAAAATGTTACTGTTTGTAATCATTACAAGTCCATAAGAACAGTACAGTTCAACAGTACAGCCACATTTCACTGCAAACTCTCTCTAGCATCACACAGACAAATATTCACAGTGATGTCCCATGAAGCAAAGAAAACACACTCACACACACACGCACATACACACACACACACACACACAGAGAGACAAGTATACGCAGTGATATCTCATGAAACAAGAAAACACATGCGCGCGCGCGCACGCGCACGCACACACACACACACACACACAGAGAGACAAATATTCACAGTGATATCTCATGAAACAAAGAAAACACACACGCATGTACGCACACACACACACATAGACAAATATTCGTAGTGATATCCCATGAAACAAAGAAAACACACACACACACACACAGACAAATAATCACAGTCATATCCCATGAAACAAAGAAAACACACTCACACGCACACACACACAAACAGACAAATATTCGCAGTGATATCTCATGAAACAAAGAAAACATACACGCATGTACGCACACACACACACATATACACACACATACACACACAGAGAAATATTCAGGGTGATATCCCATGAAACAGAGAAACTTTTACTTCTGGCCATGAGGCTCCTGATCTCCTGAGCGATGCAGTCATTGGCCCCTGACAGGAGCTCATATTTACCATCACTGCTAACATCAGACCCAACATCCCCCAGTTTCTTCTCCTTACTGGGATACAGGAAATGACTAAAGGAAGAGTTTGTGTGTGAGAGACAGAGAGTGAGAGAGGAAGAGGATAAAATAGAGAGAAAATTAGGCCGTCTGTTTATTCTCTTTAGTCTGTCCTGAAGCTGTTTTCCAGATCACAAAATATAATAAATGCAATATATGTATACATTTTGAGTGAGATAGAAAGAGAGAGAGAGAGAGAGAGAGAGAGAGAGACACTAAACACTACAGGTGATGAAGTCACCATATTCTTATGTATGTGTGCTCCAAATGCATTGTACTGTGGGGAATGAGTACAGGCAGTGGAGAGCCTCTCCCTGATGCAGTGGCTCCTACCTCTCCTGGCAGTGACTGGCAATGATGGAGAGCTTGTTGGTTCTGTTCACAACTAGATGAGAGTTCGCCATGACCATCACAGCATCAACACATTTAGAAAGTGTAAACTGAAAGAGATTAGAGCATGGGATGACCATCTTACATTGTGAAAGTGCTCATGGAGACATTCAGCTTGGACTGTCCTTAACCTAAACGTGTGTCCCCTCAAAAACACCGCGGCAGCTTCATTTTCAAGATTAATTAAGAAACCAAATAGCTAGTATCCACGCAATACAATCACTGCACACCCCTGACCATCGCAACACGGAACTCGTACCTCTGGTTCCCGCTGCGCCTGTCGACCCCACCATATCGGGTTAACATCCACTACGATGACCAGAAGACTAATCTCGTCCTCTGAAAACAAATAAGACAGTTTACCAGGGGCAACAGCATTCCAATGATTTTTTTGTAATGCGGATCCATACGTGAATGAGTTGAAATAGCAAGAGAGGTAGCCTGCAAGCGAGGCGAAGTATGACGCAAGTGTATAATTAACAAGCAAACAAGGCTATTTCCGCACGGAATGTACATGAATTTATGATATATAAGGTCGTGCAGCTGTGACATCGTACTACGACTTAGTATACCGAGACTAATAAGTGTATGTGAAGGTGGCTATTTGCTAACCTGTGGCCATTTCTGATGTTGCCTGTTATTGCTTGCGGAGATTTGAGTGGTTGTTGCTAGATGTCGTCATCACATTGCGACAACTAGAGGCCGTCTCAGACCGGGCAGAAACGCTGTATCTGAAAGGTGCGATTTTCTGCTAAATTAAGTTTGTACGTGAGCGGTTACACAGCTTTCGATACCTCTTATTCGGAGCAGTATAAGTACCTGAGTCTCAGTGAGTTTATGGTAGTCCTTCAAGCTTCAAGACAATTGCACACATTGCATCAGAAACAACGTGCTTAACTTAACCCGTCTCAGTATGGTTCGTGAAGGTTTAGCTGAATATAGTGTCTTTTAACGTTGTCAGTCCCGAGCGTCTTCTTTCTTACTCACTTCCATTTATTTCCACCCACTTACACCCAACCGCGGTGGTATCGGCTTAGCTGGATGGACGAAGGAGGTAAGTAGCTTGTTTTGGACAGTGAGCAGTTTTAATTCCTAGTTTTAAAATTTAGCATAATCCTTACCATGAGTAACATAAATGTTTAGAATCAGGCATTGTTGAACCCTTCTGTTTTTACCAAACGTCATATCATCAGGATTTATAGCGACTTTACCTTGTGCTTGTTAAATATATTCCCAACATATGCCTGCTCACTCCGCCCGATTTTTATTTGTGTAATTCTTTTTGCCAGTTATGATCATTTCATTTGAAAGTTTATGGTCTTGTTTTGTACTTTCTTTTCTTTTGTTTAGAGTTAGTTGAGTACTTCAGGAGGCAGATGAGCCAGGACCCTGATGTGGCCTCTGCAGTGGCTGCTATCCGTTCCCTGTTGGAGTTTCTGAAGAGAGACTGCAGTAAGACGCCACACACGTTACACACAGTCACACACTTGTAATACAATGAGTGTTTGTCTGGGCACATCTCTCTCAGTCTCATTCTCATTAGTACTCTAAGTAGAGTTAAACTGACTACCATTTTTGTAAATTATAAATGAGTGACTATTTTAGTCTTACTTAAGTATTTTTCAGGAGGGATATTTTAACTGTACTTAGAGTACTTTTTTTAGCAAGAGTGCTTCTACTTTCACTTTTCTCAACCCTGGTGGCCACTGGCTGTTGCTATAAATGTGGGGGCTCTTTGGGAGAGGGGTGTGTGAGTTTGGAAGCCTGTGTGAGGACACTGAGTTTGAACTTCCAGGTGAGACCATCCTGGGCCTGAGGGAGAACCTGAAGGATGCGATTGGTCGCCTGGAGGAGGCAGACTCCTCTGTCGCTGTGTCATCAGGAGGAGAACTCTTCCTGAGGTTCATCAGCCTCACCTCCCTGGAACATCCAGTAAGTGAAACACACTCACTCATTCACCCACTGACACACACACACACACTCACACACCAAAATATGAATATGAGCACAAACATCACCTCTCTGTTTGTTTGTTATTACCCTGTCTCTTGCCCCCCAAACCTGTGTGCAGAAATAACCATGACACAGTCATAACACTGTCTGGTCAGCTCTGGTGGTCCAGATAAACTGTATGTACTCCTGCAGGATCTGTCACAGTGCAAGAGTGTGATGGTAGAAAGAGGTGAACTCTTCTTGAAGAAAATTTCTCTCTCCAGGGGAAAAGTCGCCAAACTCTGCCACACGTTTATTAAAGATGGAGCTGTAAGTATTTCCAGCGCCTCTGACCCGGACACTTAACGCAACCTTTATGCTTAACATTGTCTCACCTTGTCATGGCAGTGTTTAGACGTAATGTTTCCCTCCATTTCCAGAAAATTCTGACCCATGCATCGTCCAGAGTGGTACTGAAGGTCTTGGAAAACGCAGCCGCTGATAAGAAACGTTTCACTGTCTACGTCACAGAGTCACAGCCGGACTCTGCCGGGTGATCCACTCTCACCATCAATAAATCAAAACATACAACCGCGTAAAGCACAGTCGCTGTCAGGGACAGCCTGGAAAACCATAATACGTTTATGTTTTTCTCTTCTAGTCGACTAATGGCTGATAAACTACGGAAGCTCAACATTCCAGTCACCGTGGTTCTCGATGCTGCAGTTGGGTAAGAGTATTTTTCACAGCGATGGATAAATCCACTATTCTGATCTTAAAATACAGAACAGAAATAGATGACTACTTCAGACAGTAAGTGGAATGACTGTTGCATGCTGTACTGAGCAGGGCAGACAGGCATGCTTCCACTGAATGTTACAGTGACCTGTTGTGTCACGCAGAAGGTGGGTAATGTTGTAGTGTGGTTCGGGCTGATGGAGGTGGTTTAATGCTGTAGTGTGGTTCCGGCTGATGGATGTGGGTAATGTTGTAGTGTGGTTCGGGCTGATGGAGGTGGGGTAATGTTGTAGTGTGGTTCAGGCTGATGGATGTGGGTAATGTTGTAGTGTGGTTCAGGCTGATGGAGGTGGTTTAATGCTGTAGTGTGGTTCGGGCTGATGGAGGTGGGTAATGCTGTAGTGTGGTTCGGGCTGATGGAGGTGGGGTAATGTTGTAGCGTGGTTCGGGCTGATGGAGGTGGTTTAATGTTGTAGTGTGGTTCGGGCTGATGGAGGCGGTTTAATGCTGTAGTGTGGTTCGGGCTGATGGAGGCGGTTTAATGCTGTAGTGTGATTCGGGCTGATGGAGGCGGTTTAATGCTGTAGTGTGGTTCGGGCTGATGGAGGTGGTTTAATGTTGTAGTGTGGTTCGGGCTGATGGAGGCGGTTTAATGCTGTAGTGTGGTTCGGGCTGATGGAGGTGGGGTAATGTTGTAGTGTGGTTTGGGCTGATGGAGGTGGTTTAATGCTGTAGTGTGGTTCAGGCTGATGGAGGTGGGTAATGTTGTAGTGTGGTTCGGGCTGATGGAGGTGGGGTAATGTTGTAGTGTGGTTCGGGCTGATGGATGTGGGTAATGCTGTAGTGTGGTTCGGGCTGATGGATGTGGGTAATGCTGTAGTGTGGTTCGGGCTGATGGAGGTGGTTTAATGTTGTAGTGTGGTTCGGGCCGATGGAGGTGGAGTAATGCTGTAGTGTGGTTCGGGCTGATGGAGGTGGTTTAATGCTGTAGTGTGGTTCGGGCCGATGGAGGTGGAGTAATGTTGTAGTGTGGTTCAGGCTGATGGAGGTGGAGTAATGCTGTAGTGTGGTTCGGGCTGATGGAGGTGGGGTAATGTTGTAGTGTGGTTCAGGCTGATGGAGGTGGTTTAATGTTGTAGTGTGGTTCGGGCTGATGGAGGCGGTTTAATGCTGTAGTGTGGTTCGGGCTGATGGAGGTGGGGTAATGCTGTAGTGTGGTTCGGGCTGATGGAGGTGGTTTAATGTTGTAGTGTGGTTCGGGCTGATGGAGGTGGGGTAATGTTGTAGTGTGGTTCAGGATGATGGATGTGGGTAATGTTGTAGTGTGGTTTGGGCTGATGGAGGTGGTTTAATGCTGTAGTGTGGTTCAGGATGATGGATGTGGGTAATGTTGTAGTGTGGTTCGGGCTGATGGAGGTGGTTTAATGTTGTAGTGTGGTTCAGGCTGATGGAGGCGGTTTAATGCTGTAGTGTGGTTCGGGCTGATGGAGGTGGAGTAATGCTGTAGTGTGGTTCGGGCTGATGGAGGTGGAGTAATGCTGTAGTGTGGTTCAGGCTGATGGAGGTGGTTTAATGCTGTAGTGTGGTTCAGGATGATGGATGTGGGTAATGCTGTAGTGTGGTTCGGGCTGATGGAGGTGGTTTAATGCTGTAGTGTGGTTTGGGCTGATGGAGGTGGGGTAATGTTGTAGTGTGGTTTGGGCTGATGGAGGCGGTTTAATGCTGTAGTGTGGTTCGGGCTGATGGAGGTGGTTTAATGTTGTAGTGTGGTTCGGGCTGATGGAGGTGGGGTAATGTTGTAGTGTGGTTCGGGCTGATGGAGGCGGTTTAATGCTGTAGTGTGGTTCGGGCTGATGGAGGTGGTGTAGTGATGGATAATATTTTGCCGGTAAGTTTGGCTCCTTGATACCAACGTTCAAACACCAAAGATCTTAAGGGTTGGGTGACTGTAGGTGACCAGGTTCATCCCTTCATCGCTGGCATTGCCACATGTTCCAAAACAACATGGAGTTTCTTGTCCAGCCCTCAAACCTCGAGTCCATAGAGCCTTTTTTTGGGTTGAGACAGAGCTGCATGATGCATCATATCATCGTGGACCAAAACCAAAACCTGCAGAATTCATGTCCTAACACAGTTTATTCTTAAGGGTCTGAATGAGTGGTAAATGTGTGTACCTCAAAAAGTGGCAACTGACTTTATTATTATGACTGAATTTTTGGAGTTAGGGTTTTCATAATGGGATGAATGTCTTTTGGGGATGTGATAACGCACTCATAGCCAGAGGGAATAGTTCAGTACGATTGCGTAGTGTGATCAGTTTGTTGTGTGGTGTGGTCAGTTGGTCGTGTGGTGTGGTCAGTTGGTCGTGTGGTGTGGTCAGTTGGTCGTGTGGTGTGGTCAGTTGGTCGTGTGGTGTGATCAGTTGGTCGTGTGGTGTGGTCAGTTGGTCGTGTGGTGTGGTCAGTTTGTCGTGTGGTGTGGTCAGTTGGTCGTGTGGTGTGATCAGTTGGTCGTGTGGTGTGATCAGTTGGTCGTGTGGTGTGGTCAGTTGGTCGTGTGGTGTGGTCAGTTGGTCGTGTGGTGTGATCAGTTGGTCGTGTAGTGTGATCAGTTGGTCGTGTGGTGTGGTCAGTTGGTGGTGTGGTCAGTTGGTCGTGTGGTGTGGTCAGTTGGTTGTGGTTTGCTGAATACCTAATAACAGACCAGCTGTAAGAGGAATTGTGCTAATGCTAAAGGTGAAAAGCCAAGGTTCTGTCTCTATAGGACCTAAGGGATCAGTTTTGGTTCTGAGCAGTGACCTGTGTGTTTCAGATACATCATGGAGAAGGTTGACCTGGTGATTGTTGGAGCTGAAGGAGTTGTGGAGAGTGGTGGCATCATTAATAAGGTGAAACACACTAATGCTCTTACGCTTTGGTCCAGTTTTCTCTGTCCAAACAACTCACCGGGTCTGTCCATGTTTGTACCCATTCACAGATTGGCACCTATCAGATGGCAGTTTGCTCTAAAGCCCATAACAAGCCTTTCTACGTGGTGGCTGAGAGTTTTAAGTTTGTGCGACTGTACCCTCTGAACCAGCAGGACGTCCCCAAACGCTTTAAGGTGCCATTTCCAGTTTATTCAGTCAATGTCACACAGTCCAAATCCTGCCATTTCAGGGGTAGGTGATGTCTTTCACTATTCACTTTTTGAGAGCAGTAACAAACTCATGATGTGCTGTGTCTGTCCCGTAAAAACGTGTTTCTCTGACTGTACTGAACTGTCTCAGAGACTCATTACCGCTCTTTCATTCACAGAGGCCTTCCCTTCTATGTTTAACTGTCATTAACTCTACGTTTCTGTCCTAATAAACGGCATTGCCTCCTTCTCTCAGTACAAAGCCGACACTCTGAAAACCGCTGAAGATTTGAACCAGGAGCACCCCATGGTGGACTACACCCCCCCTTCACTCATCACGCTGCTCTTCACAGACCTGGGCGTCCTCACCCCGTCAGCCGTGAGCGACGAGCTCATCAAGCTCTATTTGTGAGGCACTGGAGGACCACTCACCACTACCCACCATCCAATCAACATCCATCTGGCCAATCAAATCAGCGCCTCACTGACCTTGATTCCAATGAATCAAACCTCGTTTTATTTAAATGAGCTTCAGTAATTTCAGAACAACAGTCAGTGAGTTTTCTGTACACTCTGCAAACTGTCCTGCACTTGGTCTGCTCAGGAAAGACTCAGTTTTACATTAAATTCTCATTTGACATGGACTCTGTCTGTGTGACTTGTGTATCTTTATACTTCACCAAAGTGACTGTGTGAACCATTTTCCCAAACTGGCAGATTTCCTGACACTCTGAGTTTCCACCAACATTATCAGAATCCGCTCAGATCTGAACCCTGAAAAATCTGTCTGTATTCCAACACACACAAACACTTTTCATGGCTTTTCACAGTCTCTCCCTGACTAACAGAAATGTGGGCAGCTTCACCCGTGGGGCCACGAGTTCATTCATCCTCTTCACTTCTCTCTTGATCACAAGATCATACTGCTGTTGTCTGAATGCTGTATAAACGTTGTCTAAATGTTACATGTGTTAAACTGAAAGTGCTGAGATGTTTCATAAAGACAGTGGACTGCAGCACAGTGCTGGGTAAACCTGGGTCATGTTTCAGTATGAAAAGAACAGAAATTCAGGTTGTTTAGGGTTCAGACCACTATCGGCTGTTTCCCCACATACACATTTACAGCTTCCCCTGCACATTAATTCATATTCAAAAAAGACAAAATTCATCTTTCAGAAACCTCCTTTTTTGTATTTACTACAAGACAGAACCTAAACTATTAAATTAAATGTCAATCTCCACCCACAGACTCAAATGTGAAACTGAACAACCCATTCCCCCCAGTTTAAAAATGGAGAAAACAAAAACAACTGAAAATACCATTTTTTTAAACCCATATGTGCCTTAAACAGTCTCCATTGTACATCCCTCAGAGAGCAGTGGTTGAGAAGGTGGACAGTTGTGATATGTGACATTTTGATCTGTACCTGGGTGGTACGAGAGGCATTTTAACTTTTGCATATTTATAAAACAATACAAAGCAGAATTTGACCCTCCATCCTGGGTCGGCTCTGACAGAGAAATAAACCAGTGGTCAGCTTCAGAGCGGAGCAGCGTCACTCTGTTCCCACTGGGGCCCACTGCTCTGCCCCGCTGGGACTGCTTCACTAAACTCAACGACAGCACAGAACCACAAAGGAGAAAAACAGCAAATCCCATCTCCCCCCTCAGAACTGCTGACAGGTCTGAAAGGTGCTAAAAATAGAGTCATAAAAGCAAAATAAAAACAGCGCGTTTGAAAAATAGGGAACAAGGCCATGGTACAGTGCATACAGAGGTCAGGGAACATCTCATCTCCATGGCCACTCTGATTTTTCCAACAGTTTTCAGGATTTCTTCAAACAGGTCCAAACGATGATGGGACACTTTGAGATACAAAACATTACAAATGAGAATCTACACAACCCTGCGGACTTCAAAAAACCTTTTTAGGTAATAAATCTGTCCCAGCGTCATGGCAACCAGCACCAGGGCCTCAAAGAAAGACCAGAGCACGACTCTGCTGTTGGTGTTGTCGTTTACTGCAGGAAAAGAGAGAGAAAAGACAGAGGACATTTATATCTGACAGTGTTGGCAATAAACACCTAAATATAACATTTTTGGAAATTCCACACCATACAAATACAATAGCAAAACCCATCTCTGCACAGGCAGACACAGGTAGAAAGTATCAGTGATGACAAACTTCAGTGTCAAGGCACATGACGGGAGGTACGGTTCTCCTCATACGGAGGAGCATGGAGGTGCTACTCACTGGCTCTGTGTATCCGTTCTCGGACTTCCATGTACTCCTGTTCGTGTTTCACGGCTGTCATGGCCACGGCCAGCTCATTGATCATTTCCTCCAGTTTGTTCTGATGGGCTGCGGAGAGAGAGACAGACCATGAGTGTTTATACAGGTGCCATGGGACCCAAAGCACAGCCCCACCCACAGTAAAACTCTCTCTGAGAGAATGGCTGTGTTTAACTCAGGGAAACAGCTAGACTCCCTCCACTCTGGACAGATAAGGACAGGCTACAGAAACACAGGCTTCTGATCAGACTCGGGTTTGGAGAATTTTGTTAATATCTCACACCATGCCACAAAAAATGCTCTAAGACTTTCAGCTTCCAAACGTGAATAATGCTACAGAGTTTGTTAGCGATGGGAGAAAAGCAGGTGAATTAAACAGGCCACCTATGTGCTGGTTTCACAAATCCACTCAGCAAAGCTTGACTGGTTTTGTGTTGGCCAATCAAATGTAACATATGCTCACATTTGGTCACATGACCACACATGCATGTGTGTTTTTGACAGAGTTGGAAAATAAGCCCAAGTCCTACACACGTCAGTGCAGTTTATCAACACGTTCACACTCCCCCAACTGCCAGGCAAGAACAGGCACAAACAGCATGTGGGTTATCAGTCACACACACACACACACACACACACACTGTCCCATTCACTCACAGGCTAACCTACCATCCCAGGAGCCACCACCCACTGAAGGAAGGAGCAAAGAGGAGGAAAAGGAAAGAAAGAGATGAAATGAACAGAATGAGAGGACACAGGCATTTCAGGGAAATAGTGAGAAATGATGAGAGAGCGACGGTGGAGGGTGACAGTCATGTGACGATTTTGGGTCATGTGACGATTTTGGTGCGTGTCACCTTCCGTCTCCATGCCGTCGCCTTTGGGAGCCTCTCCGATGTCGATTGTGAACATGACGATCTTGGGGGTCATGGTTGACATTTTATTACTGAAACAGAACTTATATGTTCCATCCATGTGAGCTGCTACAGAGTACTTCCCACTGGACTCCCTGTCACCTTTATAAATCTGTTTACCATCCGGGCCTGTGATCTGCAATGGAGACAAACATGTCAACAAAGTAGGAGCTATTCTCTCTCTCTCTCACACACACACACACACACACACACACACACACAGCCAGTTATCCTGACACACACACACACACACAGCCACAACAGTACTCAGAGACACACATGTACAGCCAGAACCATACTGGCCCATGACACACACATGCATGAGCAGTGAGAGGAGCGCTAAACACACATGCGCGCACTCTCGGGCGCTAACACACACACACACACAGAGCAATGTTGTAGGATATGTAGGCAGAGGGATACTCTATAAAGATGGAGGACAAACTGGCGGAGTGATCTAATCCTCACCTCCTCTAAACCATGTTTAAGCATGCACTGGACGTTTCGCCAGTCAATAACTACCCTACAACTACCAATGGCGGGTGCAAATAACTAGCTCAAAATAGACGATTATTCCGCTCTGACACAAAAACTCGCTACATAGTGGGAAACAATGGACAAATGCCCACATCTCTACAGTCCAGCATGTACGACCGAAACGCAAAAACCACAAGCTCAACTGCTTGACAACTAATAAAATAAAAATGAATCGCATTAGTTGTGAAAATCATGGTCTAATATCGGGGCTGAACCGAGTGCCTTAATACAATGGGAAACAAACACTGATATGTTCCCTCTCTCGACAGATAGGTAATGACCTCCGACCTCTGTCAGTAGCTCAAAGCGAAGAGCCACAGCTGACCACAAGTGTTTACTCAGGAAAACGGTTCCATCGGTAATTCTGTGGCAATGTGCACCCGCCTAAGAGAGCGTGCCTGACGGACTGACATCGCGCGACTCACCCCACTACTCAGTACCATAGGCTATGGATAGCAAAACAAGTACCGGAGGGCTAACATTCCGTTTATCGTTAATGTAAAGTCAACCGACACTTCGGCAAGGATTAGACTTCGAAAATCATGTGTTGTACCAATTCATCCACATAAGTAAAACGCTTAAGAAAAACCTGAAGGTTAGCCTTGCAAGCGGAGATGTCAGTAACACTGTTGACAAGCTCCTTAAATAGCTGGCTAGCAAGCTATACCAGCTAGCTTAGTTTGGTCGTGACACCTGGCAAGTGGAGACAACTTTTGTCGTAAATAGGATGTGAAAGATCTGCTCGCCAGTAATACGTCGGAATAACTATGTTCGGCATACTATACACGCAAGCAGACAGTTTCCCTGAATCGTCAGTCACAGCTGAACTCAGTGGATTCAGATAACTTACCTCCACATCGATATCCAGGAACCCTCCTTCTGCCACCTCGAACATTAGGCCCATTTTAGTGCCCGAGTTCACGCGCTCATAGAAACATTCCTCGGCGTGCGCATCAACACTAACAAAATATCCATGCGCAGTGGCGGATAAAGTAGCCAAAACAACCATGAGTTCTGATGCAGTAAACATGACGACAGTTTGAGCAGTATAAAAATATTGTTTGAAATAAGTCGGGTGTTCAGCCGTTACGGATGCGGGGCAGCACTGCGGAGGAGTGTGAATATGTGCTCTAGCCTTCCCTACTGCCACGTACAGTTAAGGACGAGAAGCGTCGAGGGTCAATATACGTGACTGGCTGGATAAGCTCAAAAAACGATTCAAAAATCATTGAAACCTCTCAGTAGCTACTTTGGAAGAAGCGAGCAGAATCTTTCCACATACTTGTTATAGAACATGCACTGGCAGGGCACGAGGAAAACAGAGGTTGTTCACAGTGAAACGTGAATGCAAGCAAAGCTGGTGCCCGGATAAGTGTGTGTTGTTATGGGCTCTCCTTCACTGATCTCTCACTAAATGGTACTTTCCTTCCCTGGTTTAACTTTTTTATGTTTTAATGCCAAATATTAGGATGTGCTGTGTTTTTGTTATTTCACCTGATAAACTGTGATGACACCATGGCAGTGAAATTCGTCAAAAAAAAAGAAAATCATGCAAATGCATATTATGTTGGTTCCTGTTTGTTCTCACTCTCTACTGTCAGGATCTTCTGTCTTTGAGCTGAGATGTCCATCAAAACTCTGTGGGGATGTTATCCATGTATAATATATTTAAAAATATACGGTGTATTTTTAAACCTAATATGGCTCATTGTGGGGGTTTTTTAGAGATATTGTTGGTTAAAATGAACTATGTAAAACATTAAAAAGCACACAATCCACGCTGAAGTTGAGTGATTAGTTGGAAATGGGCATCAGGGCTCATGTGTTTATTATAAGTACACAGCATCGCTATGACATTGTAATGCGCTCAGATACAAGTGTTTTCGCCTCATCGGATTGCGGCGACTCCCTTTTATTTAGCGACTACAAAATATGTGGTCCAGCCAGCAAGGATCAGGGACCCAAAAAGCACCGTGTAAGTGAATAATACAAACTGCAGAAGTTCGCGGAATGTCCGGAGGAAGCGGATGCTTAAGGGCTCCGGTTCAAAACACGCTTCCATCTCCAAAAGTTTTCAGTGATCCTCAAATGTAATGACCTGTTTAATGCAAAGAAATAAAACGATTAAAGTTGGATCGTTCCAGCAGGGTGCAGGTTTCGTGCTATATGCTGAGCTGGTGCATTCTTGTCGAGCTTCATAGACGTCGTAGTGAATGAATAATTAAAAACTCTAAATGGCTGTAGGTACTGCATGCATCAAATCATCCCATTATCCTTCACATGTTTTTATGAGACCCAGTATTCCGCATAAAAAACAGAACTTGCCACGACAAACAGACACTTGTTGAGTCCTTTAAAGGAAAGAAATCCGTAGGGAAAACAGAGAAATAAGGCATATATATATATATATATATATATATATATATATATATATATATACATACATACATACATACTATATTCTTCAAATTATTCAAACTACTACTGATAATGATAACTATAGTTATTGTAATGAATTCTATCCATCTCTAATTAGTATTAGTATTATTGTTGTTGTTGTTGTTGTTGTTTTATTATTATTATTATTATTATTATTATTATTATTATTATTATTATTATTATTATTGTTATTATTACACAGCACAGAGCTTCAAAGATGAAAAAAAAACTGTTAAATTTTCTTCCCTACATAACTAAAACAAGCAAAAACCAAGCGCACCGAAATTCCAGAAATTTCTGATTTACGAATAGAAATTTCTAAGCCACTTAGGCCACTGTTACAGGTCTCTTCCGATCATTTCTCTTCCTACTGAAAGTTTTTCACCGATTTCTGCGTAAATATATGAAGACGCATCTTATCACAATAAAGACATCTAGGCAATACATCAGGTATTTCTTAGATATGGCAGAATATTTGTTTGTTCTCAAAAGGCACAACATAAAATCACATTTTTGTGATATTATCTACGATATTTTCCCAAATGGCGTGTTTAGGGAAAAAAGATTGGATTATTCTCTTTCCAAAATGTGCTTTACTTTATATCATGCAATATCATTAAATCCAAAATCTAGCCAATAAACTCTTCGAAGTTTTGAAAACGCTACGAATAGTACACAGTTATGATTAACATCTGATTGTTTTTTTTTGTTTGTTTGTTTTTTGTCGGTTATTGGAACTAGTCAGCCATGCACACTTACTTGAGAGTACCCCCTTGTCCCTGCAGAAAAACAAAATTAGGATTATCCGCGCGCTCATTCGTCTCGTTGCACCGTTTCTTTCCTTCTTCCTTTTTCTGATTAAAGCAAACTCGCTGGTCCGCCCTGGCTCAAGTCTTGATGTTGTGGGAGTGGCTAAAGCAGTTAAATTGATTACAAGAACCATGAAACCCATGGGTCTTCCTAATGGCACCAACCGCGCCTTGCGCACCTGCTCCTCTTACTAGTCTTGACATGTTCTAACAGTTATTTCAGTCACAGGCTCAACTGTCCAACTGCCACAACCATACTTTCAATTCCCACAGGCAGGGAAAAGTAAAATTTAGACAAACTGTCAACAGAAATTGAGTGCTCAGATCGTAGGGTTCTTGTTCAGGGATGTATTCTAATAGTATTATATAAAATTGTTTGAAACCGACAGGCTCATTTGATGTAAAGACATATCTGTGTAATGTGGTCACTTTGGAAGCTTAAAACGGTGGATAACGGCGGAAGGCCTGTGTCGACCGATAGGAGCCTTTGCTCTCTGTCGATTGTTCCTCGTATCCCGCTGGTTTTAGGAGTCCTGTATGTACTCCGGCGATCACGAACAGCCTATCGACCAACGCCGACATCCAACTTCCAACTCCTTTGCAGTAAGACTAGACCGGAACAAGGAGCAAATGGCCTCTTAATTCAATCAGCATCCTCCGCTGTCAAATAATGCTCCATTTCAGGGCCAGACCTTTAGACAGAAGCCCATTATCGGATGATCGGTAGCCTCTTATAGGACTAATTGCCTCTGAGGAGAGCCGAGCTGCTGACGTTTCCGTGCGAGCGCCCCAATTATACTCTGTTTGCTCGACCCTGCACTCCACGCTGCACCACATACTGGACAAAATAATACTTACCACAGTCCATAGATATGTGACTGCGTGACACAGATTTATGTGTTTAAAACTGACACCCATTACAAGAGAAAAATCCGCTTCATACATACAGTGTTTAATGTGAAACCACATTATTACAGTGTTCCTGTGCTTCAGTGTTCAACCTGCCTGTCGTGCCCAAGTTGTGACAACACGGATAAATTTATTTTCTTGATGAGATGGTCCTAAACTAAAGCTAGCAAAACCGTAGCTTTCAGAGTAGCTTGTGTTAGAGCTATACGTTTCATGTGCCAGCATTTCTGGAGCTCCTCTAATAACTCTAGTTTAGGGATATTTAATTACAGCTTCAAAAAGGCCAGATTGCAAAACAATGCCTTCTTCATCAGGCAGAAATGTTTGGGTTTTGTGGTCAGTGTTTGAGCCTGCTGACAGATGTGTATATGGGTAGTGTATGTGTATATGTTTATGGTGCTGTAAAGTACAGTAATATATAGGTTATGTGTCCCAGTGCTGGTAAACCACATATATCAGCACTCACAGAATGGCTCTTGTCCAATCAAATTACTCAGCCACAGTTAACTGCTGTGATCGCAATTGTTTTTGGGTCCACTATAAGTTGCTTTTGGGCCAGATTTGGCCCGCGGGCCGCCAGGTGAGCAGTCCTGCAGTAAATGCAGTCATGTGCTAATGGAGCTGTGGTCTAGCTTGGGTTGCTCATATCTTGAACATGATGTGTAGCATTCCTTAGGTGGGAACAGGTGACTCTAGAAATGTTTCCAATGTGAGAATGGAAGATCAGGGCCAACAGTAACCCCTAAGTCTTTGACTGTGGTGACAGACACAAGAGAGAAACCGCCAAACCTCAGTGTCAAAAAGTGTGACTTCCATCAGCCTTAAAGTCGAGTCACTGGACTTCTGTGTTATCAGAGTTTACCAGGTGGACGGATCAAATCGTTCAGTTTCTCATGTCCTTTACGGTTAAATAGTCTTCTGTCCTGGAGAACCGACATTTCTTCTGGCTTAACTGTTACAGCTGACACTCATTTACTATTAAAGCTGATGCCATGCACTGAACTTCATATGTCATTCAGAACATACAGCGAGACTAGATATGCCTGTTTCCACACAGTTTTTATTTACAATGTCATTAATACACAGGGTATGTTCCACAATATTACCGTCATGATGCTATGAACAAAAAAACGAAGAAGGATGAGCTGAAGACAGTGAGGTGGATTGTGGGATATGTACACAAATCAACGCTGCTTAAAGACTTTGTTTGGTTGTAGCTTATGCTTGAGTTAGCAGATTGTGTCCACTCACGCTGGGCTCATGTGCAACAGGGCAGAAGTAGTTGTCTCTCTCTCTCTCTCTCTCTCTCTGACAACTAACCCTAACCCTAACCCTAACCCTCTCTGTCTCCGTTCACACTGTTCTGAGAATGCTTAGCAAGACATGAACATTATAGGAGTATTTAGTTATTGTGTGACATCGCAAGGACAAGATGAAATAAAAGTAAGACAGTGAAGGGGAGGACAGTTCTTCAGATAAGCAGTGAGACAGGGAGGTGCAAAGGGTCAGAATGCTCCTAGTGCAACCAGTGTGTTCAGGTTTTTCCACCAACGTCACTGAAACAGACGCAATTCAGTCAATCAAGGCCATGAAAGAGCGGAACAGTCTGGACATCTGCACCAGCAAGTTTCTCACACTGTCATGCAGTGTGTGTGTGTGTGTGTGTGTAAAACTATTACTGTCTGTGTGTGTGTGTGTGTCTGGAAAACTGTTACAGTGTGTCTGCGTTTGTGTTTTTAACTAATATAGTGTGTGTGTGTGTTTTACACTATTACAGTGTGTGTGTGTGTGTGTGTGTTTTAAACTCTCACAGTGTGTGTGTGGTCAGACTAGTAGAGTCTGCTGAGCTGGATCAGTGAAAGCATGACCACACTACACTCTTTCATTTTCATTGTGGGAGGATGAGAGAGGCGGGGCCAGGGAGGCGGGGCCAGGGGTTCAGGACTGATTGTCTGGGCGGTCCATGAGCGAGCGGATCCAGCTTGTTCCGTTGAGGAGTTTTGTAGTGGCAATGATGTACTCTGTCCCGCTGTCCTCCATCTGAGACAGGAAGCGCAGAGCTGCAATCTCAGCATACGTGACCCCGCCCAGGAAAAACACCAGCGTTGTCCGGTTCTCTCCCTGCTGACCTGTGACACAAACCAGACCAAAGCAACAGAGACAATCGGAACAGCCCTATTAGAGCACTGATAACCTCTGACTCCTGCATTCAGCAGTTTAACAGAGTCCTGCATCCACGGAGCATCTTCAACATCTACATGTCTGGTCAACAGAGGACCAGCAGTGACATGTTACACACACACACACACACACACACACACACTCACACTCACACACACATACTCTCACACACATACTCTCACACACATACTCTCACACACATACTCTCACACTCACACATTCACACACTCACACACATACAAACATACACACATACACACCATCACAGCCAGTGGCCTCGTGTTTATGATCTAACCTCTACCATCTCTTTAGAGATGCTGTTTATGCTGTTTGCTTTGGCAAATCACTCACTGCTAACTAAATTAACACTCATTCGGTGTTTCCAAGAACAGACACACTACAGTGTGCATGTAGATTAAATGTAGTGCCTGTGTGTGTGTGTTTACTATGATGTACTGACATGGGTGTGTGTGTGTGTTTAATATGATGCACTGATGTCTGTGTGTGTGTGTTTCCTATGATATACTGACGTTTCTTGTGGAGCCCAGTGGGCAGCTGTTGTCTCTCCTCAAAATGAGGCCCTGGTAGCATCTTCAGAACCTCCTCTATGCTGCGCCAGCCAGGCCGCGCCAACACCTGGGCCAGACGAACGCTCAGCGGGGCGTACCCACTGTACACGTACGAGATGTCATTTGGGTTCTGGAGGACACACACAAACATACATTTAAGCGCTGTGTGTGTGTGTGTGTGTGTGTGTGTGTTACACAGACCCAGAGTAACCCCCACCCCCCCGAACAGTGAGGAGGTTTGGTCTCCGTGTGCCCGTCCACTGGTCCACCTGTTCATTGGCATCCTCCATCCACAGTTTGAGGGTCTTTCTGATGGTGGGGTAGTTGTTCCTGGTTGTGGTCTGAGGCTTTAGCAGTCCTGCTTTCTCCAGGTTGGTTAGTGTGAGGATGTGCTCATAGCCATATGTCTGCAGCAGAAAAAAACCCCATCACATTAATTGACATTCATACTGCTTTCCTCCTGTAGACTGACTGGCTTCGTTTTGGCTCTCGACGATGCCTGCAGTCCATGAGTCTCTGATACTCAGAGTCTACAGACAATAATACTCCAGACAGGGCTGAACTGTTTCTCTTTTCAAGACTAAACTAAGGAAATACAGACTGGGAGGCTGTCGGTTCTACCTGTAGGATCTCTCTTTTATAATGGTCCAGAACTTTCTGTTTGAGGCCGTTGTTGCAGACCGACTGCATGCAGACAAGCCGCAGGATTTTTATGAGTGGGTCTTTCTGAGCAATGCAGTCCTCAATATATGTGTTCACCTGAAGAAGGGAGGGAACAGACTCTTTACCAAACACACAAACACACAAATGCCAACATGCACATGACACACGAACACACACACGACAGGCGCACACACACACAACACACACACACTGATATCTCTAGGAATTCCAATGGCAGAAGGTCTGATAAAGTATTAAAAGGGTTTGTAAGAGAACAGGAGCATGGGACATGCAGTGCCTAAAGGTCAGTACGCTGTGTCTATGGTCAGGCGATCTGGTATGAAAACACTGGATGGGAAAGTTGGGTGGAGAACCTTGTCTGTGTCCACCCCGGTCATGAACTCCTGCTCAACAGTCAGGTTGTCAAAGAAAACGTCTGATGCTGAAAGACACAAAACAGACGCTGAGTTTAACAGCACGCTCAGGTCACTCTCCAAGCATAACCTGCAGTAATCACCAAAATGCAGTCAAAACAACACCAGCTGCACTGGACTGTAAGAATGTAATGGTTGAAACTACAGTTCTGTACTCCATGGCTCTGCAGTCCACGGTTCTGTAGAGTCTGTGGAGAACTTCCGGTTCTCTACGCAAACGGTTTTTTTAATGTGATCATTAAGAATAACGTTAACATTCATCATCTGAAGCTGGGATGCCTTTTCCATCTCTCACTGTGAAAACAGATCTGCCCCATCCTCACCACGTGCTCTGTGTACATTTTGACTGAGCAGATGATTATCACAGTTCTAATGACAGGGTCACTCAGATAACCACTTTAAATAACAATAAAACACATGGTGTCATTAATGAATGGAATGAATACAGCAGATCTGACGTATAGGCTTCTCTCAGCAGCAATGTGTTTTTCTTATACTGAAGTGGCCACGCATTGACCTGGGAAAGGTCACAGCAGTGGTTGGTAATTTGGTAACTGTCATTTGGTTCCTCTGCTGAAATGGCACAAGCAACAGTACTGACACTGAGGGTCCTGAGTACCTCTGCTCTCGCCTCCATTTTCCACAGCTCAAATCTCAGTTCCTTATGAAGAACATTCAAAGTTACTGATGTTTACATTTATTTCACTCATTGTCATGGAAATGAGCCTTAAAAAGCTCATGGTCCAGTCTTCCTACGCTCATTTACAAACAGAAAAACCATAAAATAAGAGGCACTGAAGATTTTCATCTCATTCAGCTTTCCAAAGTTCACAGTACAAACTGAACCATGAACAAGGAGTGAAAAACTGTTAGACCTGTACTGTATACACTATATTAAAACTACACCACTGTGTGTTAGCCTCAGGTCTGAGGCTCACTGGCATGATGAAGGCATTGTTAAACTCACTAGTGATGTCTTTGATGAGCTCAGCGATGGACGTGTGATTGGCCAACGAACTGCGAGCAGCCTGCATGTGGGGTAACTGGGATACGAACTGTTTGATCTCTCCCACTGTCTTAGCATTGTGTCGCTCCTGAAAGAGACACACAGAAAACCAGTTTGCCAACTGGGTACCAACAGTAAACAGAGAAAACCAGTTTGCCAACTGGGTACCAAGAATAATCAGTTTTATGTTATATATAACATAAAACACAAAGATACTGTCAAAAGAACATGACATCAGATCATTGTCAGACCTTTGATAGCTTTTCCACAATTACATAAAGATATTTTAGCACCTTCAAGAGACAGAGAGACACAGATATAACATGAACACAGAGAGACACAGATATAACATGACCACAGACTGACACAGATAAAACATGACCATAGACTGAGGAGCAGGATTAGGGGGGGTGGTGTGTATCAGTCACATTAAGCCACAGGGAAATGAGAAACAGACAAATTAATTAACACAGTCAAATATGATTTGCTGTGAGACATGTCTGAACAGGACAGGAAAACACAGGAGACATTTACAGCCTTTAAAGGGCAGTTACATACAATTTTCAACATCATGAAATGCACAATGGGACAGTAATGAACAAATGTAGAAGTTTTCCTATAAGGTTCTGGGATGGACAGCAAGGTCTTTAGGGCCATTGTGACAGACTGGGATTATATATGCCTGTTTAGGGACAGTGTAACTGGCTGTGATTACATATGCCGGTTTAGGGACAGTGTGACAGATTGGGATTATACATGCCGGTTGAGAGACAGTGTAACTGGCTGTGATTACATATGCCGGTTTAGGGACAGTGTAACAGATTGGGATTATACATGCTGGTTTAGGGACAGCGTAACAGATTGGGATTATACATGCCGGTTTAGAGACAGTGTAACTGGCTGTGATTACATATGCCGGTTTAGGGACAGTGTAACAGATTGGGATTATATATGCCTGTTTAGAGACACTGTAACAGATTGGGATTATATATGCCTGTTTAGAGACAGTGTAACAGATTGGGATTATACATGGCGGTTTAGAGACAGTGTAACAGATTGGGATTATACATGCCGGTTTAGAGACAGTGTAACTGGCTGTGATTACATATGCCGGTTTAGGGACAGTGTAACAGATTGGGATTATATATGCCTGTTTAGGGACACTGTAACAGATTGGGATTATATATGCCTGTTTAGAGACAGTGTAACAGATTGGGATTATACATGCCGGTTTAGAGACAGTGTAACAGATTGGGATTATACATGCCGGTTTAGAGACAGTGTAACAGATTGGGATTATACATGTCGGTTTAGAGACAATGTAACTGGTTGTGATTACATATGCCGGTTTAGAGACAGTGTAACAGATTGGGATTATACATGCTGGTTTAGAGACAGTGTAACAGATTGGGATTATACATGCCGGTTTAGAGACAGTGTAACAGATTGGGATTATACATGCCGGTTTAGAGACAGTGTAACAGACTGGGATTATACATGCTGGTTTAGAGGCAGTGTAACAAATTGGGATTATACATGCTGGTTTAGAGACAGTGTAACAGATTGGGATTATACATGCTGGTTTACAGACAGTGTAACAGATTGGGATTATATATGATGATTTAGGAGCAGTAGTAGTGTTAGGGTCATACTGATGTTGACGAATAGCAGTGTGGGGGAGGTATTGGCGGATGGGGGGTGAACACCAACCTCAAAAGCAGCTGAGATGATTTTCGCCTTCCTGCTGAGTGCGGCGCCCACAGCGTTAAAGTTCTTGTCTCGTATCTCTGCATAAAGCTCCTCGGCTGAGTTCAGCTGCAGTTTTTTGGGCTCCGTTGGTAAATCCTTCCCCCCTTCACCCTGCTTCTTCTGACAGAACTTCTCTGGTGGAAGTTTCACATACCCTACAAGACAAACAGCTGACATATGCAACTACAAACAGAACACATATGCAACTACAAACAGCTGACATATGAAACTACAAACAGCTGACATATACAACTACAAGTACAAACAGCTGACATATGCAACTACAAACAGCACACATATGCAACTACAAACAGCTGACATATACAACTACAACCAGCTGACATATACAACTACAACCAGCAGACATATGCAACTACAACCAGCAGACATATGCAACTACAACCAGCAGACATATGCAACTACAACCAGCTGACATATGCAACTACAAACAGCAGACATATACAACTACAAACAGCTGACATATACAACTACAAACAGCTGACATATACAACTACAAACAGCAGACATATGCAACTACAAACAGCAGACATATGCAACTACAAACAGCTGACATATGAAACTACAAACAGCTGACATATGAAACTACAAACAGCTGACATATACAACTACAAACAGCACACATATGCAACTACAAACAGCTGACATATGCAGCTACAAACAGCTGACATATGAAACTACAAACAGCAGACATATGCAACTACAAACAGCAGACATATACAACTACAAACAGCTGACATATGCAACTACAAACAGCTGACATATGCAACTACAAACAGCAGACATATGCAACTACAAACAGCTGACATATGCAACTACAAACAGCTGACATATGCAACTACAAACAGCTGACATATGCAACTACAAACAGCAGACATATACAACTACAAACAGCTGACATATACAACTACAAACAGCACACATATACAACTACAAACAGCTGACATATACAACTACAAACAGCTGACATATACAACTACAAACAGCTGACATATACAACTACAAACAGCACACATATGCAACTACAAACAGCTGACATATGCAACTACAAACAGCAGACATATGCAACTACAAACAGCAGACATATGCAACTACAAACAGCTGACATATGCAACTACAAACAGCTGACATATGAAACTACAAACAGCTGACATATGAAACTACAAACAGCTGACATATACAACTACAAACAGCTGACATATGAAACTACAAACAGCTGACAAATACAACCACAAACAGCACACATATGAAACTACAAACAGCTGACATATACAACTACAAACAGCTGACATATGAAACTACAAACAGCAGACATATACAACTACAAACAGCTGACATATGAAACTACAAACAGCTGACATATGAAACTACAAACAGCTGACATATACAACTACAAACAGCTGACATATACAACTACAAACAGGTCTGGTGAATAGGTGGACGATGATTCCATGTGTATACTTGGGGGGGGGGCCCACCCCCCAGCCCCCCATTGTAGTATTCCACCCCCACCCCCCAACATGTGGGGTCCCGCAAGCAGCAGGGCATTTATAAACATTTTGCATTCAGACTGTACCGTTAGTGATGCCATAGATTTCATCAATCAAGCCTTCATATGTCAGCTGTGTGGCCAGAGGGGTCAGGAGGTCAACGTTACGGTCCAGCAGTAACAGGGTGTCAAACACAGGAAGGATTTGGCTCTGGCTCCCCCCAAACTCCCTCTTCATCCGCAACATCATATTAGCCACATGCTACAGAGAGAGAGACACACACACATATTACACATTACACACACACACACACACATACACACACGTACACAGAGATCTGTACATGTTGTCCTTAGCCAAGTGTCAGAATAGGAAAGCAAAAGTTCTTATTAAGAATCTCTTTTGACTACCATAGCGAGTCGTCATTACAAATAAACATTTGTCCTGTCTGAGGCTGACCCACCCTGGCACACTCTCCCTTCCCAAAAATCTGTGGAATGGTCCCATACAGAGCCTGCAGCGTCATCAGTCCCTTCGCCGTGTGGAACAAACTCGTCTGATCATTCTCCAGGTAACACTCCTACAGCACGCAGCCACACAGGAAGATACAGTGAGACAGACATACAGACAGACAAATGTCATACACTTACATCTGTAATCTGAGAGTGTGAGCGTGTGTACACACCCTAAAGGCAGTTTCTGACTCCATAGACAGCAGGTCTCCATCATAAGGAATCAGGTCCAGTATGTACTCATCAATGTTGGTGAAACATCCCAAAACTCCCTGTTCCTTCAGTCGCTGCTCACACAGTAAACTCCGCCGCGGAACAAAGAGGATGTGGAATTCCCGTAACTGCTGTTTGTCCTCACTAAAACATACACGTTCACACGCGCACACACACGTACACACATGCAGACACACATGTACACACATGCAGACACACATGTACACACATGCAGATATATTTGTGCACAGATGCCCACGCACAAGCAGACACACTGCTTTCTGAAATTTGAATGTTTCTGTCACACACGGTCTGTTTTATCCCTCTGTAAGAGTTTTAACACAACAGAAGAGGGAGGAGAGAAAATCGAACCTCAACACATTTTCTGCTATGATATCCATCAGTTCCAGTCTTGGCCGAACGAAGAAAATTATGTTTTTGACATCAGCCGGCGGAACACGCCCTGCCTTCAGAGTGAACATTTTATCCACTTCATGTTCCTACAAACAAACAGAATATTTCTGTCACGGCCCCTTTGTTCAAGTCAGAGGAGTAAAGATATGAAGCTTTCTTATTTTTATGCATAATAAGACGTTTCTTAAAATAAGTAACACGCCGCAATGGAGTGTTTTAAAGCGACAGTTACTACAGTTCAGAGCTCACCTTTAGCAACGAGTACTGAGCAATTAAACCAAACGGCCCGGTCAGATATTCGTCCCACACAATAGCCTTAAGACAGACAACATAAAAACGGCGAACTGTCAAAGTCAAGTCAAATATCTTTCGAAACAGGAGTGTTATTTCATCACGTTGGCTCAATTACAACTCAATTTATGTTTGGCAGGAACACAGAGGAGGAAAATAAACCAACGTAATGTGATATAACTGACAAGATATCTATCAGCGTTTGCCTATATGATCATACATACATTACCTTAGTGCCTGCACATTTGTCCAAAAATTCGCGAAGCTCTTTTCTTGCAGCCTCTCTCAAAATGTTCAGATTTACTCTTCCGTAAGATAAGTGAGCAGCCATTTTAGCACAACCTAATGCACAGTCATGTGACTGACAAGCACCATAGTCATGTGACAAACCCACACCGAGACACACACACATTTGCGCGCACACACACGTGCATACACGCACTCTCACACACATACAAACAAACAGATGCACACAGACACACAAACAAATAGATAATTTGTTAATCTATTAGGGCATTCGAATATGGTTATATATGGTAAATTCACTGTTCTAAATGTACGAATAAGCTATCCAAATCCACACATTTCTAAATGCACATTTGATATAGTAAGTGCACTTAGAAAGTAATACCTTACTGAAATGTTCTTACATTCTTGGAAAAATATATCTCTTACATCAAGGGATGTCAGGACCGTTGACTCGTAGCCAATAACAGGCCTTCAAAGTGTTTACCTTTACGCTAGCCACATTTAAAGCAAACAGCTCTGTCCAGAATTTGGAACTTAACATCAAAATGCTGAAATGGAGTGAGTATCTGGGGCAGGTTTTAATCTGTTCACACTGGACTAAAATCAAGAAAATGGTGATTTTTCCTATTTTTAAGTGTAGAATATAGAAACATGTTTTTTAGCAACACTGAAGTCCATGCTCAATAATGCTGTGGTTGTCTCTGGATAAACAGATTATGTCTGAGAATACGAGAAACAGCTGATTTCAGTTGGGCCACCCTTGAACTGTGTAAAAGTCTGCGTCACAAAAACAAAGAGAATTTTTCTGAAAACCAAATATCCTGGAGACTGTGAAATGGACTTAATGTTGTATTTTCAATGTTTTAAAGGTTAAATTATTTCAGTTGAAGCCTTAAAACCACACCAGAAATCAAAGGACCCCCCCGGCCCACCAAAGAAAATTCAATCCTGAACTTCAAACGTGTTATGATAATAAATAAAAACGTTGTCATGTTGACCTTGTTGGACTCAGAAATTTTGAACGCACCTCTGATTTCAGGTGGGGTTTTTTTTTCTTTACATTTTTTATTTTGACGCCACTTAGAGTTCACGTGTAGGCCCACATCACACGCACAGGAAATATGCGAGTCTAACTGTTCGAGCGTGCAGGTATATAATGTATCGCTTCACGAGACAGATTTACGCAGATTCAGATTTACTCCGGAATGTTACTATGGTGATAATCGTGTTATTCTCGTGTCCACTAGAGGAGCTATTGTATGAATCTCGAACCACTGATGAGTACTGAACTTTTACAAGGACAGCACATGAACGACTTTTCGGTCTAATGGACTTGAATTGTAATGAGATGATGTCAAATAAAACTATATTAATAAATACACAATATCTCATAGATTTTTTTGTCGACGTATTTTGATACCTCGTTTAATCCGTGGTGAGGCGTGATTCTCCCATATATTGTATAACAAGGGAAGGCATTGTGCAGAAATACCGGTAAGAATTTTGGGTGGATTCATGCTGGTAATTAACAGACTAAAACATTCAACACCGACGGTATTTTGTGAGGGCTCGTGAAGGTCTTTGTGCCTGAGTTACGCAGATTTAGAGATTAAATCAGACACAGCCTCTTTTCGCGCAACGAACAGTTATTAAAACGCATGCTGGGGGGGCGAGAGAGAGACACACACACACACAAAAATAAAATAAAACTTGTGTCACACCCCCACGACGTACACATTTTATGTTCACGTCAGCTTTTGTCCAGAATATTGACTCAGCATTTCTTATCATTTCCAGAAATAGTATCAAACAAACTTCAGTCCCCCTGCATCCCGACGAACCTAAATGTAGCCGAGAACAAAAACAAACGCTTATGTGACCGATACATTTCATAACATAGGCCTATAAGCACCAGAAAGACTCGAGATAACAAGGTAGTGTACAAGGTGAAGGCCTACGGATCATTCACTGAAAACGCAGGATGATAGCAGATACTTCAGATACTATGGAGCGCACGTTGAGAGACTGCTGCTGGTTTCACTAGAGGTCTTCACTATGCTGAAGCGACGCAGTGTGCTGTTGTGGTGCTCGCCGTCTCTTGATACGACATGAATGTTTATGTACAGGCTGGATTTCAGTGATCGCTCAAGAAAGTTCAAATGAGATAGATGTTTGTTCAAATAAAGCGATCTGTCATCTGGGATCACTACTGTCTGACGTATGTCCTGACATCAAACACGATAATGAAAGACCGAGGATTATCGCTCAAATTTATAGATAATCAAAGTTCTGTCTCTCCCTGTCATTCGATATCAAAACTTTGAGTACTTTGTGCCAAATGTGCGTAAAGATTTGACAAAGAGTCAGTGGGTGATAAGTGAGTTTAGGTCATGGACCATGAGCTACGCTTCACATTCAAGTGGAGAGCGTAAACCGGTCCACTCCGCCTGGCGCGAGCCGCACCAGCACAGAGAAAGAAAACACTGCCCGCGCGCTTCTATCAGCATGTGTCACATATAAAAATAAAAGCAATTCTCGATTCTGCGTTTGACAAAAATACTAATGTCAGACAATAACAGTATAAGCCAAAATACTACTGTCAGAGTATAACAGTATAAGCCAGAGCTCCTATGGGGAGTTCTCACACTTTCTGTTTCTACACGCTATAACCCTAACGCTATATAGACGTTTTAGCACAGTGATATTTCGAATCTAGTCAATCCAGGTTCGCATGCAATACATAAAAAGTGGTTCAAGATATACATTTGTTTGAAATTTAATTTTTTAAGTAAGTATACTGGTTGCAGTGTGTTCATGTATATCTGTATGAACGAGGTGACAATGCAATACTTATTTTGATTTTTTATATTTATTTTTAATAAAGTCAATTCTCCATATACCAGCAAGTGTAAAATTCAATGAGTAAAAAAATCTGTTTGAAATACAACAACCATAAACATCGGCGGCAACAGCAGCTACATCAGTGTCATCACCATAAACCACAAAATGACTGCTAGATTATTTAATGTATTGTCATTGCAGAGTGCTCTGTTCCTGAAAAGAGACGAGGAAGACAATTTTTGTCATTCCACTTGGTCTCATTCGACTCCTTAGCATTGCCGAGTTTTCAAGCACAGGACCCACAAAAACAATTATGCAAAAAACTCAACGACGGCACATTGACAGCAAACCGGTTGACATAAATAGGAAAGGGAGTCAAGGAGGACTAGCCTATTTATCACAGGGTATCTGATGAATGGAACCAGGTCGATTATGCAGAAGAGACTCATTTAAGAAATTCCCTGCTGTTGTTGAAGGGGTAAAGTCTACTGATTTGAGGCAGATAAACTTGTTTCTGATGGACTCTCTGGTTAAAAATGTGAGAAAGTGTGGGAAAGAGAAGGACTAAAGGGGACATCCCTCCTCCCTGGCGGCTCTCAGCCGGATCTGTCAGGTTTGAGCAGAGGACACAGGGTTGTCCGCCTCACACTCTAGACCCCTTTTGGTAGCGCACACCCGGAGCCAAAATAGAATCGTCTCTTTTGGTAATGTACATGTTGTGGAGATTTCATGGTCTGGCCTGTTTTCTAGTACCTCAGATGTTGACATGCTGAAAAGTGAAAAGGAAAAAAAAATCTTGTGAATTAAACGCGTACCGAAATGTTTACGACTGGCGAAGCTGCCTCATTTGGGACAACGAAACAAAGTTCCATGTCAAAATGGCCTAACGTGCGAATACAGCCCAGTGACAGCTCACGCGTCACCTATAAGCCATTTCAACTAAGCGGAGGTGTCTTTTTTTATATAAATAACTCACGGTTTTTAGGTTAATATTGACTACAGCTATGCAAACATACGCCCACCAAATGACAGTAAAGTTGTTATTATTATTCCTAAAGAGTCTTTAACAATCTGTAATTAAAAGAACTTTGACTTTAAATTTGGACAGGCTGTAACTATCAAAGCTTTAAGATAAGAAAATAAAATTCCTTATTCGGCTGAAGGTACACGGAGATCCAGGGATCAAGCAGGGCGTGGCCAGAGGGCGGAGGTGTGTAGATCGCAGAGAGTTGTGATTGGCTGTTGTGCTCGCTGTTTGGTATGTGGTTGAGAGTGTGACTAATAGTATAAAAGACAGGATGCGTTAAGAGGGAGAAACAACTTCATTACAACTTTCTGATTCCTCATCTTGAGCTGGTAAGACAAATTTCATTCGTGTCTATTTTTCTCTAATATGTTTTATTTTTAATGAAGTTAGTCTTCATAAAAATCAGCTGAATATATCAATTACCAAAATCCTAAACAAATAAAAATGTGTCCATTCAGTTTAGATTCTGAGGATCACAGGATTAAATTAGCAACGTAATGTTCTCAGTCAAATTCAGGAGAGGGAAGATTTGTGATTTTATTCTGATGAGAATTTTGTGAACTGTCACCCAAACCCAGCACTCTCTGATCAGAAGGCATAGGCTGCAGGTTTAAACTACCAAACGGACCTGTTCTGTATTCGATGTTTTTACTAGTTAATCATCCTACAAAACCATGAAGACCCAGCGTTCTCTTCATGTGGCATCTCCGCTGAGGGAGAGTCTTCCTCTGTCCAAAGTGGCAGGTACCCCAGTTTACCTGAAACTGGACTCCTCTCAGCCCACAGGCTCCTTCAAGATCCGTGGGATTGGACACCTCTGCAAAACGGTTGGTCAAGAAGCGCTGTAATTCAGACGCGTAGAGTCTCCAGCTGAGACAGCTGGTCTGGGCTTGTTCATGGGGGTGAGAGCGGGTGGAGGGCTGGTAGTTGGGCTCGGGGTTCTGGGTGGGGGTTGGGTGTCAGTGGTAAACAGGACTGGCCATACAGGTGTTTTGACTGGGGTACTATGGGAAGGAGATGTACAGGGAGCTGCAGTAAGGCATTCTGTCCACGTAAGTCTTTCCTGTTGATGGGAGGTTCTCTTGGTTCTTTGTATGTGTGTCATGGATTTTAATGAGTTAAAGAGTTGGCATGGCTGAGCTGTGGCATGTGTTGTTTAGAATGGAAGCAGGCAGTAAACTGGGCCTCTTTGAACAATGGAGGATGTCAGTCAGTTTTATTTAAAAAATTGTACAATATATCCAATTACATAAGTTCATTCCACTCAGAGCTGACTCTGTCTATAACTGTAAATATTAAGAGGCTGATCTGAGATCAGTGTCTCTGACTCATCTAATGTTTTGTCTTTACAGTGGGCTGACAGAGGCTGCCCACGATTCGTCTGCTGTTCAGGTGAGTGGCCAATGAAAATCCTCCTGATGAATACAACTTAGACCAATTAGAATCATCTCAACATTAGGTCACAACTAAACCATATTTTAGAAAAGTGGAGATTCTTGGCGATCGCCCTAGCAATCGCCAAGAAAACTGTTCTCTTAAAGTGGAAAACAAGAACCACAATAAACATCACAGAGTGGTTAAACCTTCTCATAGATCACATATCCATGGAAAGAACCTCATACCAACACCAAAACTCACACTTTTAAGAAATCTGGGCCACTTTCAAAAATTCATTGAATTTGCCCTTTAACTGACCTCCCTGCATACACACAAATGCTTCAAAAAAAAACTATTATTATTATTATTATTATTATGAGGAGTAGTAGTATTACGATGGCTTTATTGTCAATATTGTTGTCATCCTCATTATCATGGTCATCAGTGTTATTATTATTGTTGTTGTTGTTGTTGTTGTTGTTATTATTACTGTGTTTCTGTATCATAATTATTGTCATTACTTCTTTATCCCTCGTTCTCTTATCACCCCTCATCGACCTTCTGTCTGTCTGCCTGTCTATCTGTTCACCTGTCTGTCTGTTATTCTACCTGCACAGCTCACCTGTCTGTGCATCTGTCTCTCATCTGCCTGTCCACCTGTTCCCTCTTTACACATGGATGTAACTGTTGATTCTTATTAGATGTGTTCAACCTGAAAAAAGAAGAAGTAATATGATGTGACTCCCATGCTGGAGGTGGGGTGACAGGCTTAAAAAAGACAGAAAGAAAACAAAGAAAAGTAGAGCTTGTTTGGACTATTATGGGAACCTTAGTTAAAAAGTTAAAAATGGACTTTAGATGATGTAAAACGATTTAATCTCGTTCAGTCAGCTGCGCGTATACATTCTATATCCGCGTGTGTAGCCAGCTGTACGGGAGGAATGGCGTGTACACACTGGACTCACGTAAGGGTAGAGCCTGGAGGAGGACAGCTGTATGTAGTGTGATCAGTGTATGTGAAACGCTGGGGCTACGATGAGAGGGAATCAGATGAGTCTACGATAAAGTCATGTCCACCTCTTCTCTTTTGGACAGGGGGCAATGCCGGCATGGCCGCCGCCTACTCTGCCCGGAAACTCGGAGTGCCTGCCACCATTGTGGTGCCCAGCGTCACGCCCAATGCAACCGTGCAGAGACTGAAGGATGAAGGGGCAGATGTGATTGTTCATGGCAAGGTGGACACCACCATCTACTTACACCACCACATCATCCACCATCTACTAACACCATCTACTTACACCATCACATCATCCACCACCTACTTACACCATCACATCATCCACCTCCTACTTACACCATCACATCATCCACCATCTACTTACACCATCACATCACCCACCATCTACTTACACCATCACATCATCCACCATCTACTTACACCATCACTTCATCCACCTCCTACTTACATTATCACATCATCCACCTCCTACTTACATTATCACATCACCCACCATCTACTTACACCATCACATCACCCACCATCTACTTACACCATCACATCATCCACCTCCTACTTACACCATCACATCATCCACCATCTACTTACACCATCACTTCATCCACCATCTACTTACATTATCACATCATCCACCAGCTACTTACACCATCACATCATCCACCACCTACTTACACCATCACATCACCCACCATCTACTTACACCATCACATCATCCACCTCCTACTTACACCATCACATCATCCACCATCTACTTACACCATCACTTCATCCACCTCCTACTTACACCATCACATCATCCACCTCCTACTTACACCATCACATCACCCACCATCTACTTACACCATCACATCACCCACCATCTACTTACACCATCACATCATCCACCATCTACTTACACCATCACATCATCCACCATCTACTTACACCATCATATCACACATCATTCCTCATAAGACAGTGTGTGGACCCATATATTAACATGTATTAACATTTGTCTTGTCTATATGTTTGTCATGTTTAGTTCTCTCTGGCTAACGGCTTCCTGTTGTTCTGCTTAAATCTGTGCTCTAGTTTTCATCCACTCTCAGTGACGGAGTTGAACAAAGGTTTATGTTGTCTGTGTTTGCGCTGATGTGTCTTACAGGCTCTAAATGAGAGTATTGAATATGGGCAGCAGCTGGTGGCTAATAATCCAGACTGGATTTTCATCTCTCCATTTGACGATCCTCTCATATGGTGAGTGATCAGACATCAGGGCCACACACACTATCTGTGCACTTTGAAACAGCGACTGGCTCAGCAGCTGTCTATCACACAGGCCTGTCCTTACAGTGAGCACTCGCAGACAAAGACAGAGGATAAGGAGATAAAGTCCAGAGATATCCAACAGAGCCCTGAAACATTTAACTACTGCAATGTTGAGCCAAACATTAAAAGACACCATGTCTGAAGGTCGAAGAGCTACAATAGAGCGTGTTTGTATTGCTGTTGTCGTCCTAGTGTTGAACAGGTCCAGTGTACATGTATGTGTTGTGTATGAAGGAAGGGTCCAGTGTACATGTATATGTTGTGTATGAAGGAAGGGTCCCATGTACATGTATGTGTCGTGTATGAAGGAAGGGTCCAGTGTACATGTATGTGTTGTGTATGAAGGAAGGGTCCAGTGTACATGTATGTGTTGTGTGTAAAGGGAAGGCCACACGTCCCTGGTGAAGGAACTGGAGAACCAGATGGATGAGAAGCCCGGGGCAGTTGTGCTGTCTGTTGGGGGGGGTGGCCTGCTCAATGGGGTCGTGGAGGGGCTACGGCGTGCCGGGTGGGATGATGTCCCCATCGTTGCCATGGAAACAGTGGGGGCTCACAGCCTCAATGCTGCCATTAAAGCCGGAGAACTTGTCACGCTCCCTGGCATTACGAGGTACCAGCACTCTCTCGTCAGATTCAGATTCAAACCTGTCTCACTCTCTCATCAGATTCAGATTCAAACCTGTCTCACTCTCTCATCAGATTCAGATTCAAACTTGTCTCACTCTCTAATCAGATTCAGATTCAAACCTGTCTCACTCTCTCATCAGATTCAGATTCAAACTTGTCTCACTCTCTAATCAGATTCAGATTCAAACCTGTCTCACTCTCTCATCAGATTCAGATTCAAACTTGTCTCACTCTCTAATCAGATTCAGATTCAAACCTGTCTCACTCTCTCATCAGATTCAGATTCAAACCTGTCTCACTCTCTCATATCACATGTTCTACTAATTTAGGAGAGGTAAACATAGTCTACGTTGCAGTGTGTTGTGTCATGAAACTTTCAGTGTATAATTGACTGTATTGATATGTATGACTGACGTAATCTAGACGTGGGTAATCTCCTGACTGTGTAAAGGAGTGGCAGACAAACACCAGTGATTTTACCCCAGACCAGATTAGACTCAGTCAATGGACTGTGGGTAAAATCCGACACAAGACTGAAATCAAAAGTCCCTGGGACAATCACAGTCAAACTCTGATTATACAGCAGTTAGTTCTGGTCGAGTAATTTGATTGGATAAGAGGCATTCCGTGAGTGCTGATATATTCAGTGTAACAGCACTGTGACATTTTAGCATTTATATCACTGTAAACATGTTGTTAGCTTCACAAAGTCAGTGTGTAAACAAACTGCCAATCATTTCTGAAACATGAACAAGGCCTGGGTGAGAACTCTGACCCGCCTGACTAGTTGAGTTTGTAGTTGAATAGCTCTTGTTTAGACAGTGACAGGCAATGTCCCAGAGACAAGAATTAAACAGGGAGGAGGAGACAGAGGAATTGAAGGACAAGCAGGAAGTGATGTGAATGTTTTTCTCCGCAGTGTTGCCACAACGCTGGGTTTGACACGCGTGTCTGCTCAGACAATGAAACTGGTCATGGAGCACACGGTTTACTCCGAACTGGTTACAGATCAGGAGGCTGTGCTGGCGGCCGAGAGATTCGTAGGTGAGAACAGAGGCCTGAGGAGGAGGAAATGAAAACGGCATTTATTTTACGAACACGCAGGACACACGCTGGTGCTGAAACAGACCTGTCCCTAGGGAGGATTTTAAAAAGTTGTATTTGACTAAAAGACTGTGGATGGTGCAGAAGTATGAAAATGTCTTTTAAAAATCTCTCTCTCTGTAGACGACGAGAAGATCCTGGTGGAGCCGGCGTGCGGTGCAGCCTTGGCGGCAGTGTACAGCGATGTCATCAGACGACTGCAGAAGGAGGGGAAACTGGGAGTGGACTTGGGGCCCGTGGTGGTCGTGGTTTGTGGAGGAAACAACATCAGCATGGAGCAGCTGAAGAGGCTGAAGAAACAGCTCGGCATGAACTGTTAGAGCTGAGACGTCTCTCAGTCCCTCGCTTACACGACAGCATAAGAGACAACCTAAGTTACAGCCTCTATATAGTCTTCAAAACAGAGACTTTAATTTTGGATGCGTAAAGTGGGTGATGGGCTAATCTGCTGGACGAGACCCGTTGACGACGCACATCCCAATCATTCCAACACCTGACTGACAGAGATGCGATTTCGCTCATTTCTCTTTTAATTAAAGACTGACTGACAACGACTGACCACCTGCACATTTAGAGTTCGGCGTTTAGACAGAGATTTCTATTTAGCATGTTTTGTGTCTCTTTACATGTAACAATGCTTATGTTATATTAATCTTTTTTGTACGTGCCATATTTAACACTGTGATTAAATTATGTTCCTTTTGACTCTCTGTGCAATAGTTTTTTTTTGTATCATGTCTCACTCATTATCTTTCATATCTCCAGTGGCACCAAATGACTGTAGAAACAACAACATATTGTGAGATGATGTAAAACTGATAATAAAACATTGTGCACTGTTTGAGGGGAGGACAAACAGATGCAAGTTTAACGACATCAAAAAGTCAACGCGACGCCGAGAGCAGAATGATCTAAAGGCTGAACTCCAGAGGAACTGTTCTGAGATCCAAGGGAAAGTTGAGCCATTTTTTTTGTGATTGTCGCTTTAGTAGCGATTAAAACTGAACTGGCATTGATGCCTGCAGGAATGAGTGAAAATGAACCAAAGTGTGTGAAAACAGACTGATTCACAGATATTCACAGAAGACGAGGTGAGGGTCAGGTGTGTGGAGAAACAGGATCAGAATGTTTCCGACCGTCAGCGATGTTTAGCATCCAGACGATTTATGGCTGTGAACTTGTCCTGATAACAGTGACAAAGTCTGTCTCTTGTTCACTCTCACATAGGCATGGACAGCATCTGATAAGCATGTAATCTACAGATGTCACTATCTGTGCGGAAGGACGAGAGTAGCGTTTTATGACGAGGCAGACGCTGCACTTCTGAAGTGACGACTGAAGATGTTTTGAAAGCTGATCACGTGGAGCAGACAGTGCTGTGTGTCTGAACACACCGTCTCTGCATTAAACGCTGTGATATAAGAACCACAGGTGCACTGAGGGAAAGGCTCTGATCTGTCTGTTATGTCACCAGTCTGTTCTGAGCAAGACGGAACAGGGCGCCTGGTCATTGGGTCAAAATCACTGACCACCTGGGAGCCTCACCAGGATTTTTTCCCCAAGAGATCACAACCATGTGTCGAAACTAGCTTTAACTGGATTGGCTGAGTTTTGGGGGCTGTAACTTTTACAAAGCATCTCATTGGCTGAGGGCACATTAAAAAAGGCGGCTGGTCTCATTAGAGAAGCAAAATGATTAAAAGGTTCCTTTATTGCTCCAAGTTCCTCTGTGACATTCATAGTCCAGTACAGAAAACCAGTATGTGCTGGGAGTATATATAGAACATGGCACTGACGGAATGTGTATGTATGTGAGTGTGAGGGGGTGTGTTTGGGGGAGGAGGGGGGAGTAACCAGCTGGAACCAGTCCAGACCGGAACTTACGACTCTTTAAGGCATGAGAGAACTTCAACTGCTTATCTGCACATCACAGGTTTTGCATAAGACGCATGAAAGAGTAAGACATACAGCAGATCAACAGCAACCACACACGTGTTCACACATGTAAGCCCCCCCCCCCCCCCCCCCCACACACACACATCCCTGTCTCTCTATAAAAACTATCTAAAAACTTAAGCACTATTAAAACCTAAACACAACCTGAGCATTACCTAATCATTTTAATGCTATCAAAACCTAAACACTATCTAAAACCCTACACACTATCTAAAAAACTAAACAGTATTAAAACCCTAAACGTGATTAAACCTCCAAACATGACTCAGAGAAATAAACATGCTCGGTATCTGTGCTGTATCTTGTTTATTGGCAGTTCTCACAAACATGAAAAAATTCCAAAACAAGCTAGTTTTTACATCAAGACATTTTTATTATAGTGACAGAAATCTGCAATGCATGTTTTGTCACCTCAGTAGAATCCATTTTCACATCTGTATTTGACTGCAGATGTTCAGAGGTCAGGAAAAAGTGAAGTTAATGCAACCATAAATAATAATCAATAAATATCCAATCACTGTACAGCACACATCTCGACTCCACCTCCAAACTAAAGCGAGGGATGGAGGGAGAGAGAGAGAGAGCGTCCTCCGTAGCAGCGGTCGACCCATTGCCATTTTGTAGTAACCAAAGTAAAGCTGTGGGTTAAGGTCAGGGGTCAGGATTAGGGGTCAAGTTTAAGGTCAGGGTCAGGATCGGGGACAGGCCCTAAGCGTTTGGGCCCTGTGCGTTGGGTCTCTGAGTGACCTCGGTATTACAACAAACTCACACAATGAAACATTTCACCTGTAGATTAAGAATAAGCTGTATAATCCATTTGAGTCACCACAGCAATTAATGTTCTTAAATAAAAACAAAAATAGCCTGTTAGACTGTGTTTCCACTTTTGTTTTACAGAAAAAAAGCAAATTAAAAAGAAAAACCCTACAGAAAATCAACAGCAATTAAAAAATGCTTCTACATTCAATATAGAAGTCTAGTAACATCTTAAAATATCTTTAAGTACAAGTATTTTTACACAGCTTAAACAGTTTGGTTTTGGGAAAAAAGAACAAACAGCAAGACACCTGCAGATTGGTTTGCAAGTGATCCTGAACAAAGGCAGAACTAAAGTGATTGGCTCCTTCAGCTCCGGGGGGTGGGTCTTACAGAGACAGTAGTATGCGTGCGGTGAGAGAGATGATAGATCAACTATGATTCCTCACAGCACAGCAGGGGGCTCTTATATCAGTACAAATCTGGCAACCCAAAGGCTGGAGTACAACAGTGCAAGTAGTAACACCCCAAAATCCAGTCAGCAGGGCTACTGCTAGAGCCTCTTTGACATGAATCATAGTATCGATGGATTCTGGCCACATCTGGCAACCCAAGCACTCAACTCTCTCACTGCTGTAGCAACTCGGAACTGAGAAACAAACTCATTTTCACAGATGAATATATTACTCTAGCTTTGTACATGACGTATACAACCTCTTTATAGATTTGAATAAAATATATGCACCTTTATTGATATAGGCAGATAGTTCTGTCCACCTGCAATTATATTACAGTGTAAGATCAGCTTGTCGGTATACATGCTTACATCTGTTCAGATATGACTGCTACACAAAACAACCCTCCTATGACTTCTCCCCGTCAGTCTCAAGTTAATCATTTCTGTAATCATATTGGCATACAGAGCAATATATAAGAATTCAGCATCAGTCTGTACATCCACTAAAACTGAAAGCAGCAATGTTCTGGGTGAAGGCATGAAAGGGGGGGGGGGGGGGATGGAGTGGTTATCTCACACACCTGTATAACTCAACTTAGCTGATGATATCACTGCCCTTTATCTATATCTTTCACACACAATCACACACACACACACACCACAATCACACATACACACACATCACAATCACACACACACACACCACAATCTCACACACACACACATCACAATCACACACACACACACACACCACAATCACACACACACACACCACAATCACACATACACACACCACAATCACACACACACACACCACAATCACACACACACACATCACAATCACACATACACACACATCACAATCACACACACACACACCACAATCTCACACACACACACCACAATCACACACACACACACACACACACACACACACACACACACACACCACAATCACACACACACACACACATCACAATCGCACACACACACACACACACACCACAATCTCACACACACACACACACACACACACCACAATCACTCACACAAACTTCACACACACACACACATCACAGCCCACTGCATGAAACACACTGTTAGGCCTGTGTGTGTGTGTGTGGTAAGGCAGTAGACCTGGGTGCTTGGGCCTGACAGAATGAGGGTGTGTGTTTATCGGCTGGGGGGGGTCTGACAGGAGGAGACCGTGTGTGTTTATCGGCTGGGGGGGTCTGACAGGAGGAGACCGTGTGTGTTTATCGGCTGGGGGGGTCTGACTGGAGGAGACCGTGTGTTTATCCACTGAGAGGGTCCTCCCGGTAATGGACGGCGTAGCGAAGTTTCTCCAGCATCACGTCCAGAGAGGAGTACTGGGGCAGTTTGACCATGAACATACAGGTCTCCACACGGATATAGCGCGAGTCTGGGCAGCCTGTCACACACACAGAGATAAGACATGTTAGACATCCCCCACCCTATAAACACTATAAACACTATAAACACTATAAACCCTATAAACACTATAATCACTATAATCACTATAATCACTATAAACACTATAAACCCTATAAACACTATAAACACTATAAACCCTATAAACACTATAAACCCTATAAACCCTATAAACCCTATAAACACTATAAACACTATAAACACTATAAGCCCTATAAACACTATAAACACTATAAACACTATAAACCCTATAAACACCATAAACACTATAAACACTATAATCACTATAATCACTATAAACACTATAAACACTATAAACACTATAAACCCTATAAACACTATAAACACTATAAACACTATAAACCCTATAAACACTATAAACCCTATAAACCCTATAAACACTATAAACACTATAACCACTATAAACATACAGAGATAAGACATCCCTCACCCTATAAACACTATAAACCCTATAAACACTATAAACCCTATAAACACTATAAACACTATAAACATACAGAGATAAGACATGTTAGACATCCCTCACCCTATAACCACTATAAACACTATAAACACTATAAACACTATAAACATACAGAGATAAGACATCCCTCACCCTATAAACACTATAAACCCTATAAACACTATAAACCCTATAAACACTATAAACCCTATAAACACTATAAACACTATAAACCCTATAAACACTATAAACACTATAAACACACAGAGATAAGACATCCCTCACCCTATAACCACTATAAACACTATAAACACTATAAACACACAGAGATAAGACATCCCTCACCCTATAAACACTATAAACACTATAAACACACAGAGATAAGACATCCCTCACCCTATAAACACTATAAACATACAGAGATAAGACATCCCTCACCCTATAAACACTATAAACCCTATAAACCCTATAAACACTATAAACACTATAACCACTATAAACACTATAAACACACAGAGATAAGACATCCCTCACCCTATAAACACTATAAACATACAGAGATAAGACATCCCTCACCCTATAAACACTATAAACACACAGAGATAAGACATCCCTAACACTATAAACACTATAAACACTATAAACCCTATAAACCCTATAAACACTATAAACCCTATAAACACTATAAACCCTATAAACACTATAAACCCTATAAACACCATAAACACTATAAACACTATAATCACTATAATCACTATAAACACTATAAACCCTATAAACCCTATAAACACTATAAACACTATAAACCCTATAAACACTATAAACACTATAAACCCTATAAACACTATAAACCCTATAAACACTATAAACACTATAACCACTATAAACATACAGAGATAAGACATCCCTCACCCTATAAACACTATAAACCCTATAAACACTATAAACCCTATAAACACTATAAACACTATAAACATACAGAGATAAGACATGTTAGACATCCCTCACCCTATAACCACTATAAACACTATAAACACTATAAACATACAGAGATAAGACATCCCTCACCCTATAAACACTATAAACCCTATAAACACTATAAACCCTATAAACACTATAAACACTATAAACCCTATAAACACTATAAACACTATAAACCCTATAAACACTATAAACCCTATAAACACTATAAACCCTATAAACACTATAAACCCTATAAACACTATAAACACACAGAGATAAGACATCCCTCACCCTATAACCACTATAAACACTATAAACACTATAAACACTATAAACACACAGAGATAAGACATCCCTCACCCTATAAACACTATAAACACTATAAACACTATAAACACACAGAGATAAGACATCCCTCACCCTATAAACACTATAAACATACAGAGATAAGACATCCCTCACCCTATAAACACTATAAACACTATAAACCCTATAAACACTATAAACACTATAAACACTATAACCACTATAAACACTATAAACACTATAAACACTATAAACACACAGAGATAAGACATCCCTCACCCTATAAACATTATAAACACTATAAACACTATAAACACTATAAACACTATAAACACAGAGATAAGACATCCCTCACCCTATAAACACTATAAACATACAGAGATAAGACATCCCTCACCCTATAAACACTATAAACACACAGAGATAAGACATCCCTAACACTATAAACACTATAAACACACAGAGATAAGACATCCCTCACCCTATAAACACTATAAACATACAGAGATAAGACATCCCTCACCCTATAAACACACAGAGATAAGACATCCCTCACCCTATAAACACTATAAACACACAGAGATAAGACATCCCTCACCCTATAAACACTATAAACACACAGAGATAAGACATCCCTCACCCTATAAACACTATAAACATACAGAGATAAGACATCCCTCACCCTATAAACACTATAAACACACAGAGATAAGACATCCCTCACCCTATAAACACTATAAACACACAGAGATAAGACATCCCTCACCCTATAAACACTATAAACATACAGAGATAAGACATCCCTCACCCTATAAACACTATAAACACACAGAGATAAGACATCCCTAACCCTATAAACACACAGAGATAAGACATCCCTCACCCTATAAACACTATAAACACACAGAGATAAGACATCCCTAACACTATAACACATCCCTAACACACAGATATAAGAAAAGGACTGACTGTCCTGCCTAGAGGAATATTTCCCCATCAGACAAAGACCAAAGACTTGTTTACTCATTATACAGCACATCACACACACACACACACACACACACACACACACAATACCTTCCACACATTCCCTCTCCCTCCTTACCCACAGTTCCGTCTGGGGGGGCAATCTTCATGGGATATGGGGGCACGTGTGCTGTGTCTGGACCCCCATCCTTACAGGGGCAGGTGAAGGGGATCCTCTCCTGGTTACAGGCAAATTTTATGAAGCGACACAACTCCTCCTGACTGAACATCTCCAGTGCTGCCCAAAAATACTCAATGTGTTGGTCCGTTTCCATCAGGCCCACCTGGTACATAGTGTGAGCCTGGAAACACACACACACACACACACACACACACATGCATGCGCACACACACACGCACATATACACATATACACACAGAGTTAATTTCACTACACACAGAAGGACTTCATCACTATATAAACCAATACAATACAATACAATACAATACAATAAACAAACTGATGTTTGGAAAACAGCATCAACAGTACAAACTGTCTGTGTGAATGCTCTAGAGTTTATAACTGTGTGAATGTTCTAGAGTTTATAACCGTCTGTGTGAATGCTCTAGAGTTTATAACTGTGTGAATGTTCTAGAGTTTATAACCGTCTGTGTGAATGCTCTAGAGTTTATAATTGTGTGAATGTTCTAGAGTTTATAACCGTCTGTGTGAATGCTCTAGAGTTTATAACTGTGTGAATGTTCTAGAGTTTATAACCGTCTGTGTGAATGTTCTGGAGTTTATAACCGTCTGTGTGAACGTTTTAGAGTTTATAACTGTCTGTGTAAATGTTCTAAAGTTTATAACTGGCTGTGTGAATGTTCTAGAGTTTATAACTGTCTGTATGAATGTTCTAGAGTTTATAACTGTCTGTGTAAATGTTCTAGAGTTTATAACCGTCTGTATGAATGTCCTGGAGTTTATAACCGTCTGCATGAATGTTCTAGAGTTTATAAATGTCTGTATGAATGTTCCAAGGTTAATAATTGTCTGTATGGATGATAGAATGTAAGTGTCAGAGGAATATTTAAATGTAGATTCTTCCAGTGTTAAAGGGTTAAGAGTTTTCATTGCTGTCTAATAACAGAAAAAGCTGATTACGGATAGATGTGTTTGCGAGAGCCTTTTTATGCTTATGTGACATGTTGAGGAGATCCAGGCCGATGCAGTGTATGTGTGTGTGTATGCGTATGTGTGTGTGTGTATGTGTGTGTGTGTGTTTTACCTTGAGGAACTCTAGGTTGATGTAGGGAAGGCCGCAGGTGCGCAGTTCTGCCTCTAGGGGGCTGAGGACTGTGAGGAGCTGCAGTGGAATAATGGAGCCAAGCCCCGCCCTCACAGCTGTCATACACTCGTCATTCTGCAGCTCATGCAGACGCAGCTCTCGCACCGCACTCGCATACACATCCTTATTCTCCCAGCTACACAGAGAGCAACAGTGAACAGTTACTGCGGTGAATACTACTGACTCCTTCATAGTTCACTCTCGCCTTCCGTCAGCACTCACGCCCTCCTGTCTGGTCTGATACTGAACTTAGTGGTGGCACTTACACAACAGACAGCTTCTTAATGGATATATGTCTGGTTTGTTTTCTGTCTGTCTTGGAAGTCAATTTGGACAATAGCATTTGCTAAATGAATGAATGTTATGTAATGTAACAAGTCCAAACAGAGGAGATTAGTTGGTGTCAAACGCACTACAGTCTTATAGCTCTTTCCACTAGGACGGTGCTGGTGCCGGTGCTGGTGCCGGTGCCGGTGCGGAGCCAGTGCTGCCTTGGTGCCTTTTGAGAACCGGCCCGGATTTCCACAGTTGGGAACCAAACGCTACATAGCGAAAGTTTGGGTAATTTCCGTGGGGAAAAAACAATGTCGGACAGAACGCATCAGCTTGCTTTTTATAAATTTACTTTTACGCTAGCCTTCCACACAGCGAAACACCTCACGAATTTTGCCCTAAAACTTTTCGCTCTGGTGCGAAATTCATGAAAATAGTAAGTCTGTCACCTAGCTCAAAAGTTTAAATGAGTGTTTAAATGAAGGCCTACAGTGGCCTATTTGCACCAGCCAGAGCCGAGAGAGAGAATTTTTTCTATCGCTCTGGGTCCGACAACATTCATGTAACATGTAAACAACAGCCCGTGTTAAGCAGACACAAACTGTTGCCCATACATCTTTTAATCATATACATATTTTCATGCTACATACAGCCTTTAGCCTACCGCTATCTTGGTCAGACTTTTTTTGTTACTCCCGCCTCTCTAGAGAACGTCACGCACCAAACACATCACACGCTGAACTGATTGGTTCTCGTGTGGTTTTTATTTGAACAGCCACTGACATCAGCGGTTCCAACTTTTAGGACCAGCAATTCTGCTGTGCCGTGCCGGTATTTTTCAGTGGAACAGCGCGGTCCCGGTGCTCGATTAGGCACCGGCACCAGCACCGCATCAGTGGAAAAGGGGCATACGACCAGTGAGAGGTGACATTCATACCTGACGGTGATGTTGCGACCCCCAGGGCAAAGCTCCACCTCCTCTCCAGTCAGAGTGACGTAGGTGAAGGTGCAGCAGGGCCTGCTGGGAGAGTCTGGGCTCTCACTCACGTGACCCTGAGATGAGATCTCAGCACAGAGAGCCTCAAACTCACATTCCTCCTTCACCTAAGGGTCAAGGTCAGGGTCAGGGGTCAGGGTCAGGGGTCAGGGTCAGGGTCAGGGGAGGGGGAGGATCAGGTCAGTTTAGGTGAGGGAGAGGTGTACACAGATATTGGGATTTATCTGTTACATGTGTTGGTAATAACTAAAAAACCTTAATGGTTAAATAATTTTTAACATATAAGTATATTATCTCTGGTTAGTAACACATTCGCAAAACTTATGCTGTCTTACATTCTCAAATTTTTTGATGTAGTTGTATGTGAGTATATCAGCCTCCTGTAGATCCGACTCTGGGTCCAGTGGCTCTCCCACTAGACCTTTCCAGAACGATCCCAGTAGGTCCAGTGGAAGAGGCACGTCTGCTCGGATAGCAATACCCAGCAGCTGGCCAAAGAAGTGCAGCAAGTGTTCTTCAGTGTAGCTAATGGGACAGGGAGTCAAGATATACTTCCCCTACACACACACAAACACACACACAGACACACACACACACACACACACACACACACACAGACACACACAAACACACACACACACACACACACACACACAGACACACACAGACACACCATGAAAATCAATTAGCTGACAACTTTGATGTGACAAACACTTAACAGTGAACAAATAAAACAGCTAAGTTATTTATCCAGTAAAAAAAACTATTGGAATCATATTTTCTGCTCATGGTACATTAAAACAGATGGTGTCTGTGACAGATTGTGGCATGGTTTGGTATATGTTAGTAATGCACTGTAGTACAGAGAGTCGGTAACGTACTGTAGTATAGTGAGTAAGTAATGCACTGTAGTACAGTGAGTCAGTAATGTATTGTAGTATAGTGAGTCAGTAATATACTGTAGTATAGTGAGTCAGTAATGTACTGTAGTATAGTGAGTCAGTAATGTACTGTAGTATAGAGTCGGTAACGTACTGTAGTACAGTGAGTCAGTAACGTACTGTAGTATAGTGAGTCAGTAATGTACTGTAGTATAGAGTCGGTAACGTACTGTAGTACAGTGAGTCGGTAATGTACTGTAGTATAGTGAGTAAGTAATGTACTGTAGTACAGTGAGTCAGTAATATACTGTAGTATAGTGAGTCAGTAATGTACTGTAGTATAGTGAGTCAGTAATATACTGTAGTATAGTGAGTCAGTAATGTACTGTAGTATAGTGAGTCAGTAATGTACTGTAGTATAGTGAGTCGGTAATGTACTGTAGTATAGTGAGTCAGTGATATACTGTAGTATAGTGAGTCAGTAATGTACTGTAGTACAGTGAGTCAGTAATATACTGTAGTATAGTGAGTCAGTAATGTACTGTAGTACAGTGAGTCGGTAACGTACTGTAGTACAGTGAGTCAGTAATGTACTGTAGTACAGTGAGTCAGTAATATACTGTAGTATAGTGAGTCAGTAATGTACTGTAGTATAGAGTCGGTAATGTACTGTAGTATAGTGAGTAAGTAATGTACTGTAGTATAGTGAATCAGTAATGTACTGTAGTATAGAGAGTCAGTAACGTACTGTAGTATAGTGAGTTGGTAATGTACTGTAGTACAGTGAGTCAGTAACGTACTGTAGTACAGTGAGTCAGTAACGTACTGTAGTACAGTGAGTCGGCAATGTACTGTAGTACAGTGAGTCAGTAACGTACTGTAGTATAGTGAGTCAGTAATGTACTGTAGTACAGAGTCAGTAATGTACTGTAGTACAGTGAGTCGGTAACGTACTGTAGTACAGTGAGTCGGTAATGTACTGTAGTACAGTGAGTCGGTAACGTACTGTAGTATAGTGAGTCAGTAACGTACTGTAGTATAGAGTCAGTAATGTACTGTAGTATAGAGTCGGTAATGTACTGTAGTATAGTGAGTAAGTAATGTACTGTAGTATAGTGAGTAAGTAATGTACTGTAGTATAGAGAGTCAGTAACGTACTGTAGTATAGTGAGTTGGTAATGTACTGTAGTACAGTGAGTCAGTAACTTACTGTAGTCTAGTGAGTCAGTAACGTACTGTAGTACAGTGAGTCGGCAATGTACTGTAGTACAGTGAGTCAGTAACGTACTGTAGTACAGTGAGTCAGTAATGTACTGTAGTACAGTGAGTCAGTAACGTACTGTAGTATAGTGAGTCAGTAATGTACTGTAGTATAGTGAGTCAGTAATGTACTGTAGTATAGTGAGTCAGTAATGTTCTGTAGTATAGTGAGTCAGTAATGTACTGTAGTATAGTGAGTCAGTAACGTACTGTAGTATAGTGAGTCAGTAATGTACTGTAGTATAGTGAGTCAGTAACGTACTGTAGTATAGAGAGTCAGTAATGTACTGTAGTATAGAGAGTCAGTAATGTACTGTAGTATAGTGAGTCAGTGGTACTCTGTGGTATTTTGTACGGGTGATTATTTTGCGGGTTTCCGTGCCTTGTTTCGATTGGCTGCTGAGCTGGGGCAGGGGATGAGCAGAGGGAGGGCAGAACTCTGCAGCTCTTTGCACACTTGCCACAGGAAATGACGGAATGAACCACCTAATGAGAAAGAACAGAAAGAGAGAGAGAGAGAGAGAGATAGAGAGAGAGAGAGAGAGAGGCAGTATTTAGTTCATTATACTGACTGCTTAGCCAATGCTTCAGATTGTCTAACAGCATAAGCAGTAGACGTTAGTGACTGTGCGTGCGTGGGTGTGTGAGACACTGTGTGAGAGACACTGACTGGTTCCGTGGACCTCCTCTCCAGTGAAGCGGATATTGAAGGCATACGTAGGGTCTCCTCCACTGGCCAGTTTGACACAAAGCTGAGACGAGGGAACCGAGGAAAGCTGACGAGCCGCCTGACAGAAGTATGTACTCTCAGAGGACCGCACCTCCCCTACACACAGGTACATATACACATATACATATACACACACATATACATAGACACACACATATACACACACATATACATATACACATATACATATACACATATACACAAGCATATACACACACATATACGTATACACACACAGCGCCAGAAAAATGCAGTTAGCTTTGAGTAATGTAGCTGATGTTCTCTAAGTTAAGGTGTTTGTGCTGTGTATGTATGATGTATGTGCGTGAGGTGTGGAGTGTGTGTGTGTGTCTGTGCATGTGCATGTGAAGTGTGGAGTGTGTGTGTGTGTGTTTGTGCGTGTGTATGTGAAGTGTGGAGTGTGTGAGTAGTGTATGTATAATGTGTGTGTTAGAGGTGTGGAGTGTGTGAGTAGTGTATGTATAATGTGTGTGTTAGAGGTGTGGAGTGTGTGAGTAGTGTATGTATAATGTGTGTGTTAGAGGTGTGGAGTGTGTGAGTAGCAGGTGAGTGTGTGTATCGTGTATAAGTGCAGGTTTATGCATATGATGTGTATAAAGCACAAGTGTGTGTAATATGTATAAACTCTGTAGAATGTGTGTGTGTTGTGTTGTGTTCTTACCCCCCACTATCTCCAGTGGGTCCAGTGTAATCTCTGGTGCTGCATGATCAGCTGTGCGCTGCACCGTTGCATTCAGCACTCTATTCATCACACACACTTTAGTGTCGTAAAACACCAGGCCTGAGGGACAACAAACACACACACACACATGCACACGCACACACACACACACACACACACACAGTTTATTCTTACAGATAACCAGACAGATTGGAAACAAGAATCTTTCACTCTGATTCATATCTTCATGAAAACTTATTGAAAGAGGATGATAAAGCTGGGTTTCCTGATTCCATTATACAATGTATTATTCAAATTTGGCATGGGTATGAATAACTTTGAGCTTAATTGTATATGTCTGTGTTTGTGTATATGCCTGTGTGTGTGTCCAGGTGCCACCGTGTTACCTTTAGCCTCCCGTAGCAGGGCTGAGATGCTGTTGTGGTAAGTGTGTGTCTGTCTGAGCTCCACTAAAGGCAGGAAGAAACTTTCCAGGGTGTTATTCAGTGACTGCAGCAGAGCAAACCGCAGACGCAAACTCTCAACTGGCACTCCTGTACCAAGAGAGAGAGTGAGTGAGTGAGAGACACACACACACACACACACAGAGACACAGAGAGAGAGCGAGGAAAAAGGGGCCATGCTGGGTTTTATCAGATGTAACAGTGAGGGGCCATGCTGGGTTTTATCAGATGTAACAGTGAGGGGCCATGCAGGGTTTTATCAGATGTAACAGTGAGGGGCCATGCTGGGTTTTATCAGATGTAACAGTGAGGGGCCATGCAGGGTTTTATCAGATGTAACAGTGAGGGGCCATGCTGGGTTTTATCAGATGTAACAGTGAGGGGCCATGCTGGGTTTTATCAGATGTAACAGTGAGGGGCCATGCTGGGTTTTATCAGATGTAACAGTGAGGGGCCATGCTGGGTTTTATCAGATGTAACAGTGAGGGGCCATGCTGGGTTTTATCAGATGTAACAGTAAGGCCCAGTGGAGTCAGTGCTGAATGATATCACTGGCAGGAGCAGAGTCAGGTTTGCAGAGTCAGGGAGAACCTGACTGAAGCACAGACAGAGAGATGATTTACCCAGCAGGCAGGCAGCCCGCGGGTCAGCAGCGTCGGGGGGATCCAGGTAAACCTCGTGAGGATGCAGTCTTGCAGGTGTGATGGCCAGGTGTCTGCACAAACGGTTAACGTACTGCACCAAAGCAATGTCCATCTCCAACGTCCACTTCCTGCTCGCCCTCTGAGCCTGCCGACTGTCGACACAGCTGCATCTATACAGTGAAAGGACAGTGACATTATTTACCCCATAACTGCCACATGGGTGTGTTCACCTTCATCCTCCTTCTTTAAGTGAGAAACACTTATGTGACATGAAATGAGACTTTCACAGAGCAGCGAGAAGAAAGACCAGGGTGAAAAAAGTTCTCGTTAGAACACGAACTGGATGGAGTCTGGAGACATGTCTAAAAATGCATGTTAGTGAAACGGAAACTACACCCTCTGGATTGACTACTCACCATAAGAACTGTTAGGGAAGAGTGACATTAAGCTCTATAGTGTATGGTAATTAACCAGTGACATTAAGCCCTATAGTGTATGGTAATTAACCAGTGACATTAAGCCCTATAGTGTATGGTAATTAACCAGTGACATTAAGCCCTATAGTGTATGGTAATTAACCAGTGACATTAAGCTCTATAGTGTATGGTAATTAACCAGTGACATTAAGCCCTATAGTGTATGGTAATTAACCAGTGACATTAAGCTCTATAGTGTATGGTAATTAACCAGTGACATTAAGCCCTATAGTGTATGGTAATTAACCAGTGACATTAAGCTCTATAGTGTATGGTAATTAACCAGTGACATTAAGCTCTATAGTGTATGGTAATTAACCAGTGACATTAAGCTCTATAGTGTATGGTAATTAACCAGTGACATTAAGCTCTATAGTGTATGGTAATTAACCAGTGACATTAAGCTCTATAGTGTATGGTAATTAACCAGTGAGATGAGGCACTTGTGTTTGGCTGAATACAATAACCCAAGGGCCTCTTCAAGACTGTGGTCTTGAGCAGAGATGAGTTTGCTCTGTGTGTGTGTGTGTGTGTGTGCATGTGAGTGAGGGAGACAGACAGACAGACAGATAATCCTGCCCATAATAACATCATGACCTTTCTATGCCCTATACTCTACTATAACACTATACTAGTGACGCTGCTGTATGGAGCTATAGGCAAGGTGTTCTCACCCAACACCCCCCCCCCCCCCCGCCTCCACACACACACTTACATGTATACATGTGTACGCACACGCACGCATGCACACACACACACACAGTCTCTAGTCAGATGTCAGCTGTAACGTGTGTGTATGTGTACAAAGGGTGTGTGCTGACCTTTCAAAGTGGAGGTCGTAACCACAGGCCAGGATGGCTCTCCACACACTGCGGATATCCTGTTTGGCTCGGTCCACATTGAACTTATGAAAACCTTCCAATGTGAGAAACTTCTCCTCTGGCACTGAGAAAAACACACACACACACACACTCATCACCTTCATAGGACACACTCATCACCTTCATATGACACTCATCACTTATCACCTTCATATGACACACTCATCACTTATCACCTTCATATGACACTCATCACTCATCACTTATCACCTTCATATGACACACTCATCACCTTCATATGACACACACTCATCACCTTCATATGACACACTCATCACGTATCACCTTACGACACACTCATCACTCATCACCTTCATATGACACACTCATCACGTATCACCTTACGGCACACTCACCACTCAACACTTATCACCTTCATATGACACACATAGTGTGTCTGTACAGTGCTGTACTGTATAGTGCTGTACTGTATAGTGTGTTATATATAGAATGTACTGTATAGTGCTGTACTGTATAGTGCTGTACTGTATAGTGCTGTACTGTATAGTGTGTTGTATATAGAATGTACTGTATAGTGTTGTACTGTATAGTGTGTTGTATATAGAATGTACTGTATAGTGCTGTACTGTATAGTGTGTTGTATATAGAATGTACTGTATAGTGCTGTACTGTAGAGTGTGTTGTATATAGAATGTACTGTATAGTGCTGTACTGTATAGTGTTGTACTGTAGAGTGTGTTATATATAGAATGTACTGTATAGTGCTGTACTGTATAGTGTGTTGTATATAGAATGTACTGTATAGTGCTGTACTGTATAGTGTGTTGTATATAGAATGTACTGTATAGTGCTGTACTGTATAGTGTGTTGTATATAGAATGTACTGTATAGTGCTGTACTGTATAGTGCTGTACTGTATAGTGTGTTGTATATAGAATGTACTGTATAGTGCTGTACTGTATAGTGTGTTGTATATAGAATGTACTGTATAGTGCTGTACTGTAGAGTGTGTTGTATATAGAATGTACTGTATAGTGCTGTACTGTATAGTGCTGTACTGTATAGTGTGTTATATATAGAATGTACTGTATAGTGCTGTACTGTATAGTGTGTTGTATATAGAATGTACTGTATAGTGCTGTACTGTATAGTGTGTTATATATAGAATGTACTGTATAGTGTTGTACTGTATAGTGTGTTGTATATAGAATGTACTGTATAGTGCTGTACTGTATAGTGTGTTGTATATAGAATGTACTGTATAGTGCTGTACTGTATAGTGTGTTATATATAGAATGTACTGTATAGTGCTGTACTGTATAGTGTGTTGTATATAGAATGTACTGTATAGTGCTGTACTGTATAGTGTTGTACTGTATAGTGTGTTGTATATAGAATGTACTGTATAGTGCTGTACTGTATAGTGTGTTGTATATGGAATGTACTGTATAGTGTTGTACTGTATAGTGTGTTGTATACAGAATGTACTGTATAGTGTTGTACTGTATAGTGTGTTATATATAGAATGTACTGTATAGTGCTGTACTGTATAGTGCTGTACTGTATAGTGTGTTGTATATAGAATGTACTGTATAGTGCTGTACTGTATAGTGTGTTGTATATGGAATGTACTGTATAGTGTTGTACTGTATAGTGTGTTGTATACAGAATGTACTGTATAGTGT
>NC_044495.1:62979481-62984481 GCF_902362185.1 Chanos chanos | reverse complement strand
GCCATGAGAGTTGCATGCCCTGCGGATCGCGCTGCGCACCACAGGTTCCTCCAGGTGAGTTGGGATGCCAGAGAGGACCAGCAGGCGTCCGTGAGCCGTGGGACCCAGCAGAGCTTGGCTGGCGTCGGCCACAGCGTCGCCGGTCACGCCCAGACCCTGGGGGTCTTTATTGGTCAGGTGGCGTAAGATCATCAGCAGGGTGAGCGCGCGGTGAAACCACAGCATGTCTTCAGGCTTCCCCCCCGCCATGTTCAGCAGAGTCCCGTCGCTCTCCGACAGGCGCCCGCCGCTGCCGGGACCGCGTTTCCCAGAGGCCACTGCTGCGGCGGCCACGGCGGCCGCTGCTCTCTCGCGCTTCAGTTTAACTTTTTTCCGTTTGGAGAGCAGACTGGGACTCTGGGGCGTCTGACCAGGGGAGGATGAAGACGAAGACGAGGAGTCGCTCAGGCTCGGAGCGCTAGTCGAGGATAAAGCGCCGACGCTCGAGGCTCCGCCCCCCACGTTGAGGGGCAGTGTTACCTCGGCGACCGCCAAGCAAACCTCCATGAGGGCGTGGAAGTAAGTGGAGAATCGGCTTTGTTCTCCGGCCAACACTAACGCTCCGCTCCCCGCTGAGGAGGAGGCCGTCGAGGAGGTCGATCCACTCAGCGCCCAGCCCTGAATCTCACGGTCGTACAGCTTCCTGAGCTCCGTCTGCAGGGCCATCAGCACGGCCAGACACGGGTTCAGCAGCAGCCCAATAGAACTAGACAGACCCGACGGACCCTTTCTCTGCTCCAGTTCATGGATCTTACGGAAGAGTTCTGCCAGCAGGTGGAAGGTGAGCTCTTTAATGCAGGGAGCCAGGTCAGTGGACCACAGTAACCCGCCTTCAGAGGGAACACAGAAAAGGCAGTAAAACCACTGGAGCAACAGAGCAGAATTAAACAGAAAAACTGGGTTTAGCTGCGTTTTTGTTACACTCAGTGTGTGTTGGTATGTGTTTGGTCTGTGTTTGGTATGTGTTTGATATGTGTTTGGTATGTGTTTGGTATGTGTTTGGTATGTGTTTGGTATGTGTTTGGTCTGTGTTTGATATGTGTTTGATATGTGTTTGGTATGTGTTTAGTCTGTGTTTGGTATGTGTTTGATATGTGTTTAGTCTGTGTTTGGTATGTGTTTGATATGTGTTTGGTCTGTGTTTGGTCTGTGTTTGGTATGTGTTTGGGATGTGTTTGGGATGATGTGGGGGTTCTGTGAGAGCACCTGAGCTACTTACCGAGAAGCTCTACAACCTGAAGCAGTGCAGAAGAAGGGACCGTGTCCAGCTCATCGTCTGAGCGCTCGCTGCTGTCACTCAGAGACCAGCTCAGCAGCTGCTCTGCAAACGCCAGTGCCAATGGGAATTCCAGCGGCAGGGAGTGCAGTACCAGAACTGCACCAGGAGGAGGCGATACTCCTGTACACAGAAATCACATAACACATGACATCCATACTGATTCTGTTTCCATTTGTGTTTGTTGAGCACTGTTTCTCTAAGACAGGAAAAACATCACACTGAACCAGACTCACTGCCATGGTAACCTGAACGAACCAAATTAAAACTGAGGACAGTACAACTATGCACAGAGTCACACGATATGACAATGCACAGAGTTAAACAATATGACAACGCACAGAGTCACACAATATGACCATGCACAGAGTTACACAATATGACAATGCACAGAGTCACACAATATGACCATGCACAGAGTTACACAATATGACAATGCACAGAGTCACACAATATGACAATGCACAGAGTTACACAATATGACAACGCACAGAGTCACACAATATGACCATGCACAGAGTTACACAACACACAGAATAAATAAATTTGACAGGGTGTAAAATAGACGGAATATATCATTATTCCCAAGGTAATCCTTCTCTTAAGTTGTTGGCTGACTGGTTAAAGTAGTCTGTTAGTGTAGTCTTTTGGTATAGTCTGTTGGTGTAGTCTGTTGGTTTGTTAGTGTAGTCTGTTAGCGTAGTCTGTTATTGTAGTTTGTTAGTGTAGTCTGTTAGAGTAGTCTGTTAGTCTGTTATTGTAGTCTGCTAGAGTAGTCTGTTAGAGTAGTCTGTTAGTGTAGTCTGTTAGTGTAGTCTGTTATTGTAGTTTCTTAGTGTAGTCTGTTAGTGTAGTCTGTTAGTGTAGTCTGATAGAGTAGTCTGTTAGTCTGTTAGAGTAGTCTGTTAGTGTAGTCTGTTAGTGTAGTCTGATAGAGTAGTCTGTTAGTCTGTTAGTGTAGTCTGTTAGAGTAGTCTGTTAGTGTAGTCTGTTAGAGTAGTCTGTTAGTGTAGTCTGTTAGTGTAGTCTGTTAGTGTAGTCTGTTAGAGTAGTCTGTTAGAGTAGTCTGTTAGTCTGCTAGTGTAGTCTGTTAGAGTAGTCTGTTAGTCTGTTATTGTAGTCTGTTAGAGTAGTCTGTTAGAGTAGTCTGTTAGTGTAGTCTGTTAGTGTAGTCTGTTAGAGTAGTCTGTTAGTCTGTTAGTGTAGTCTGTTAGTGTAGTCTGTTAGTGTAGTCTGTTAGTGTAGTCTGTTAGTCTGTTAGAGTAGTCTGTTAGAGTAGTCTGTTAGTGTAGTCTGTTAGTCTGTTAGTGTAGTCTGTTAGAGTAGTCTGTTAGTGTAGTCTGTTAGTGTAGTCTGTTAGTGTAGTTTGTTAAGAGTAGTCTGTTAGTGTAGTCTGTTATTGTAGTCTGTTAGTCTGTTATTGTAGTCTGTTAGTGTAGTCTGTTAGAGTAGTCTGTTAGTGTAGTCTGTTAGTGTAGTCTGTTAGAGTAGTCTGTTAGAGTAGTCTGTTAGTCTGTTAGTGTAGTCTGTTAGAGTAGTCTGTTATTGTAGTCTGTTAGTGTAGTCTGTTAGTCTGTTAGTGTAGTCTGTTAGTGTAGTCTGTTAGAGTAGTCTGTTGAGTAGTCTGTTGAGTAGTCTGTTAGAGTAGTCTGTTAGTGTAGTCTGTTAGTGTAGTCTGTTAGTGTAGTTTGTTAAGAGTAGTCTGTTAGTGTAGTTTGTTAGAGTAGTCTGTTAGTGTAGTCTGTTAGTGTAGTCTGTTAGTGTAGTTTGTTAAGAGTAGTCTGTTAGTGTAGTCTGTTAGAGTAGTCTGTTAGTGTAGTCTGTTAGTGTAGTCTGTTAGTGTAGTTTGTTAAGAGTAGTCTGTTAGTGTAGTCTGTTAGAGTAGTCTGTTAGTGTAGTCTGTTAGTGTAGTCTGTTAGTCTGTTAGTGTAGTCTGTTAAGAGTAGTCTGTTAGAGTAGTCTGTTAGTGTAGTCTGTTAGTGTAGTCTGTTAGTGTAGTCTGTTAGTCTGTTAGTGTAGTCTGTTAGAGTAGTCTGTTAGTGTAGTCTGTTAGAGTAGTCTGTTAGTCTGTTAGTGTAGTCTGTTAGTGTAGTCTGTTAGAGTAGTCTGTTAGAGTAGTCTGTTAGAGTAGTCTGTTGAGTAGTCTGTTAGTGTAGTTTCTTAGTGTAGTCTGTTAGTGCAGTCTGTTAGTGTAGTTTGTTAAGAGTAGTCTGTTAGTGTAGTCTGTTAGTGTAGTCTGTTAGAGTAGTCTGTTGAGTAGTCTGTTGAGTAGTCTGTTAGTGTAGTTTCTTAGTGTAGTCTGTTAGAGTAGTCTGTTATTGTAGTCTGTTAGTGTAGTCTGTTAGAGTAGTCTGTTGAGTAGTCTGTTGAGTAGTCTGTTAGTGTAGTCTGTTAGTGTAGTCTGTTAGTGTAGTCTGTTAGTGTAGTTTGTTAAGAGTAGTCTGTTAGTGTAGTCTGTTAGTGTAGTTTGTTAAGAGTAGTCTGTTAGAGTACTCTGTTGAGTAGTCTGTTGAGTAGTCTGTTGAGTAGTCTGTTAGTGTAGTTTCTTAGTGTAGTCTGTTAGTGTAGTCTGTTAGTGTAGTCTGTTAGTGTAGTCTGTCAGAGTAGTCTGTTGAGTAGTCTGTTGAGTAGTCTGTTAGTGTAGTCTGTTAGTGTAGTTTCTTAGTGTAGTCTGTTAGTGTAGTCTGTTAGTGTAGTTTGTTAAGAGTAGTCTGTTAGTGTAGTCTGTTAGTGTAGTCTGTTAGTGTAGTCTGTTAGTGTAGTCTGTTAGAGTAGTCTGTTGAGTAGTCTGTTGAGTAGTCTGTTAGTGTAGTTTCTTAGTGTAGTCTGTTAGTGTAGTTTGTTAAGAGTAGTCTGTTAGAGTAATCTGTTAGTGTAGTTGGTTAGTGTAGTGTGTTAGAGTAGTTTGTTGGTTTCTTAGCGTAGTTAGTTAGTGTAGTCTGTTAGAGTAGTTTGTAGTTTAGAGTGAACCGTGAGTGTGAAGGAACAGAGTGAATTCGTAAATGTGAACTGAAACAAAGCTTGCTACATGTTAACAAAAGAGCTGATTAAAACCCATTCCATTTGACACACAGAATACAAAAATGCTTCTGAGTTTAATCACACGATGAAATTTGGCATAGGTATTAAATGGCTGCCCAGTAAATCACATAGAAATCACTGTTCTGAGTTTTACCAAGTCTGATGTGGACTCTGTCCGTGGGGATGATGACGGAGGGGTACTGGTTGGTGGTGGGTGGAGGTGTGAGTCCTGTGTTTGATGGAGAAGCATCCAACGGGTAACACACGGCCTCCATCAGATTCAGCTGGCCATTACGCCGGACCTTATGACCTAAGCCATACACCATCACCCTGGCCCACGGAGCCTTATACAGACTCAGGCTACAGACACAGGACAGAGAGAGAGAGAGACGCCAAGCATCACATGACTCTTCACAACCACATCTGTATAGGGTTAAACTCTACAGTGGCGTAGGGTGAGGACGTGCATCAGTGAATGTGTGTGTTAGTGTGTGAATGAGTGTCTGTGTCAGTGTGTGAGTAAGTGTGTGTGTTATTGTGTGTTAGTGTGTGTGTTAGTGTGTGAGTAAGTGTGTGTTAGTGTGTGTGTTAGTGTGTGTGTTAGTGTGTGAGTAAGTGTGTGTGTTAGTGTGTGAGTAAGTGTGTGTTAGTGTGTGTGTTAGTG
>NC_044495.1:62964481-62969481 GCF_902362185.1 Chanos chanos | reverse complement strand
CTACAGTATTGTTGTTTGTGCTGTTATTTGTTAATAATAAACATTTTTGCCCTGTCCACATTAAATTTAAACACATAATTATTTCTCTGTTTAGCCCTTCCGTCCAGACTAGAACAGCATTTTTGAAAACGCTCTCTGAGGTGCATAAATCTGAAAACGGTGTATTTTCATTGGAAAGCGGACGGGGAAAACAGAGAGTTTCAGAAACGAGGATGTATGGTCGCCATGACCACAGCGACACCAAAACAAACATGACGGGCGAAACGCAGTCAGTGCTGCTCTGTCGATCGAATTTGCTGATCTGTCTTCAGTTACAGATCATCATACTGTACAATGCACATGCACTGCTCCAACACAGAAGATGAGTTTTATGTTTGCTGTGTTTAAGAGATGGAAAACAACCGCAACAGCGGTTCAAACCCTACATGGAGTGGCCGTTTTGGACGCGACCTGGCCAAACAAGTAGGCGAGTTGGTGGGACAACTTCGTACTTGCGAAACAACAAACACTAAGGTGTTTCAGCATTTTGGTGTGGACATAGGACATTTGGAAAACGGTACAAAAAAGATAGTGTGTACGGAGAAACGTTTTTACCCGGCCTGATGTGGACATAACGGCCAAGGTGAACTGAAGTGTGATGTTCACTGCTGTGAGGGGGATGTCAGACGCCCAAGCTGAGATGGTAGCCTATATATTTCCATAATTTAACAGTGCAATTAAAAAGTATAAATATACTACAGCAATGTGCTGACCAAATGTATTTTGCAGTTTGCCCCTATTGATACTGATTTAGCCCCAAAAAACCCAAATATCCGAAACCCAAAAACCTACCCAACTAACAAATATCCGAACAGATGAATATTCGGGTCCAGCCCTAGTGTGTATGTATGTGTGTGTGTGGTATATGTTTCAGTGTGTGTGTGTGTGTGTAAATGTTTTAGTGTGTAGGTGTGGTACATTATTAGTTTGTGTGTAAGTGTGTATATGATTTAGTGTGTGTGTGGGGTATATATCTCCATGGTTTAGCGTGTGTGTGTGTGTGTGCATGTGTGAGATATATGTTTCAGTGCGCATGTGTGTGTGAATGTGTGTGTATGATATACACTTTAGTGTGTGGGTTTGTGTGTGTGTGTGATATACACTCTAGTGTGTGGGTTTGTGTGTGTGTGTGATATACACTTTAGTGTGTGTGTGTGTGTGTGAATGTGTGTGAATGTGTGTGTGTGTGTGTGTGTGTGATATACACTTTAGTGTGTGTGTGTGTGTGTGTGTGTGTGTGTGATATACACTTTAGTGTGTGTGTGTGTGTGTGTGATATACGCTTTAGTGTGTGGGTTTGTGTGTGTGTGTGTGTGTGATATACTCTTTAGTGTGTGGGCTTGTGTGTGTGTGTGATATACTCTTTAGTGTGTGGGTTTGTGTGTGTGTGTGTGTGATATACGCTTTAGTGTGTGGGTTTGTGTGTGTGTGTGTGCGTGTGTGATATACGCTTTAGTGTGTGGGTTTGTGTGTGTGTGTGTGTGTGTGTGTGTGTGATATACACTTTAGTGTGTGTGTGTGTGTGTGTGTGTGATATACGCTTTGGTGTGTGTGTGTGTTTGTGTGTGTGTGTGATATACGCTTTAGTGTGTGTGTGTGTGTGTGTGTGTGCGCGTGTGATATACGCTTTAGTGTGTGGGTTTGTGTGTGTGTGTGTGTGTGATATACGCTTTAGTGTGTGGGTTTGTGTGTGTGTGTGTGTGTGTGTGATATACGCTTTAGTGTGTGTGTGTGTGTGTGTGTGTGTGTGTGTGTGTGATATACGCTTTAGTGTGTGGGCTTGTGTGTGTGTGTGTGATATACTCTTTAGTGTGTGGGTTTGTGTGTGTGTGTGTGATATACGCTTTAGTGTGTGTGTGTGTGTGTGTGTGTGTGTGTGTGTGTGTGTGATATACGCTTTAGTGTGTGGGTTTGTGTGTGTGTGTGTGTGTGTGTGATATATGATTTAGTGTGTGTGTGTGTGTGTGTGTGTGTGTGTGTGTGTGTGTGTGTGTGATATACGCTTTAGTGTGTGGGTTTGTGTGTGTGTGTGTGTGTGTGTGTGTGCGCGTGTGTGTGTGTGTGTGTGTGTGAGCGTGTGTGTGATATACGCTTTAGTGTGTGGGTTTGCCACGTACGTTGCTGGGCACTGCTGACAGCTGCGATGCGACAGGGTGGACCATGGGACCCGGGGTCAGATGCCACACTGGCACAGGCGTCATTATCACTGTCTGATGCCATGGCAAAGGGCAGAGCCTCGAAGTTGGCACTAATTTCCTCAGACAGGTCAACACACAGGTCAGCCGCATTCCTGTGGGCCTGACCCTCGGCATATGCAAAGGGGCGGCTGCCAAAGTTAGCGTGGATCTTCGTGTTCTGACAAAAGACAAAAGTCAAAAACCATGACACACAGGAAAAAAGTTGAACAACAACACGTGTCAATTTTAATCTACAGAATACCGAGAATCAGCTCCTAATCCACTGTCCTATTTCACTGACCGCTGACTGTATAGTGCAGATTATAGGTCATTATGTTTTATTCATTTATTTGTTTGTTTGTTTGTTTATTTTTTATTATGAATGCAGTTACTTTAATTTATGACGTCAGCTCGGTGTTGATCACTCAGTAGCAGCTGTATTAAATCATTAAAACTGTGATAAAGTGATGGTCATGTTTTTAATGGGTAAAGTGTAGGTGTACAGTATGTTCAGAGCAGGTGTGTGTGTAATAATGTGTGTGTGTGTAATAATGTGTGTGTGAGGTTTCTGTGGGTAAATGTGTGTGTGTGTAATAATGTGTGTGTGTGTAATAATGTGTGTGTGAGGTTTCTGTGGGTAAATGTGTGTGTGTGTGTTATAATGTGTGTGTGAGGTTTCTGTGGGTAAATGTGTGTGTGTGTGTAATAATGTGTGTGTGAGGTTTCTGTGGGTAAATGTGTGTGTGTGTAATAATGTGTGTGTGTAGTTTCTGTGGGTAAATGTGTGTGTGTGTAATAATGTGTGTGTGAGGTTTCTGTGGGTAAATGTGTGTGTGTGTAATAATGTGTTTGTGAGGTTTCTGTGGGTAAATGTGTGTGTGTGTGTAACAATGTGTGTGTGTAGTTTCTGTGGGTAAATGTGTGTGTGTGTAATAATGTGTGTGTGTAGTTTCTGTGGGTAAATGTGTGTGTGTGTGTAATGATGTGTGTGTGTAGTTTCTGTGGGTAAATGTGTGTGTGTGTAATAATGTGTGTGTGTAGTTTCTGTGGGTAAATGTGTGTGTGTGTAATAATGTGTGTGTGTAGTTTCTGTGGGTAAATGTGTGTGTGTGTAATAATGTGTGTGTGTAGTTTCTGTGGGTAAATGTGTGTGTGTGTAATAATGTGTGTGTGTAGTTTCTGTGGGTAAATGTGTGTGTGTGTAATAATGTGTGTGTGAGGTTTCTGTGGGTAAATGTGTGTGTGTGTAATAATGTGTGTGTGTAGTTTCTGTGGGTAAATGTGTGTGTGTGTAATAATGTGTGTGTGTAGTTTCTGTGGGTAAATGTGTGTGTGTGTGTTATAATGTGTGTGTGAGGTTTCTGTGGGTAAATGTGTGTGTGTGTTATAATGTGTGTGTGAGGTTTCTGTGGGTAAATGTGTGTGTGTGTAATAATGTGTGTGTGTGTAATAATGTGTGTGTGAAGTTTCTGTGGGTAAATGTGTGTGTGTGTAATAATGTGTGTGTGTAGTTTCTGTGGGTAAATGTGTGTGTGTGTGTTATAATGTGTGTGTGAGGTTTCTGTGGGAAAATGTGTGTGTGTGTAATAATGTGTATGTAAAGTTTCTGTGGGTAAATGTGTGTGTGTGTGTAATAATGTGTGTGTGTAGTTTCTGTGGGTAAATGTGTGTGTGTGTAATAATGTGTGTGTGAGGTTTCTGTGGGTAAATGTGTGTGTGTGTGTAATGATGTGTGTGTGTAGTTTCTGTGGGTAAATGTGTGTGTGTGTAATAATGTGTGTGTGTAGTTTCTGTGGGTAAATGTGTGTGTGTGTAATAATGTGTGTGTGTAGTTTCTGTGGGTAAATGTGTGTGTGTGTAATAATGTGTGTGTGTAGTTTCTGTGGGTAAATGTGTGTGTGTGTAATAATGTGTGTGTGAGGTTTCTGTGGGTGAATGTGTGTGTATGTAATAATGTGTGTGTGAGGTTTCTGTGGGTAAATGTGTGTGTGTGTAATAATGTGTGTGTGAAGTTTCTGTGGGTAAATGTGTGTGTGTGTAATAATGTGTGTGTGTAATAATGTGTGTGTGTAGTTTCTGTGGGTAAATGTGTGTGTGTGTAATAATGTGTATGTGAAGTTTCTGTGGGTAAATGTGTGTGTGTGTAATAATGTGTGTGTGTAGTTTCTGTGGGTAAATGTGTGTGTGTGTAATAATGTGTGTGTGAAGTTTCTGTGGGTGAATGTGTGTGTATGTAATAATGTGTGTGTGTAGTTTCTGTGGGTAAATGTGTGTGTGTGTAATAATGTGTGTGTGTAGTTTCTGTGGGTAAATGTGTGTGTGTGTGTAATAATGTGTGTGTGAAGTTTCTGTGGGTAAATGTGTGTGTGTGTAATAATGTGTGTGTGTAGTTTCTGTGGGTAAATGTGTGTGTGTGTGTAATAATGTGTGTGTGTAGTTTCTGTGGGTGAATGTGTGTGTATGTAATAATGTGTGTGTGTAGTTTCTGTGGGTAAATGTGTGTGTGTGTAATAATGTGTGTGTGAGGTTTCTGTGGGTAAATGTGTGTGTGTGTGTAATAATGTGTGTGTGAGGTTTCTGTGGGTAAATGTGTGTGTGTGTAATAATGTGTGTGTGAGGTTTCTGTGGGTAAATGTGTGTGTGTGTAATAATGTGTGTGTGTAGTTTCTGTGGGTAAATGTGTGTGTGTGTAATAATGTGTATGTGAAGTTTCTGTGGGTAAATGTGTGTGTGTGTAATAATGTGTGTGTGTAGTTTCTGTGGGTAAATGTGTGTGTGTGTAAT
>NC_044495.1:62946981-62959481 GCF_902362185.1 Chanos chanos | reverse complement strand
GCACCGCGGCCATGACAGGACTGGCTCCATCCCCTGAGGCCGGCAGGGACGTGTGAATGGACAGACTGCCCTCCTGTGGCAGCAACATGGACTGCACCGCCTGCACCACCTTCTCTGTGATAGACAGCTTATACAGCGGCAGAGCCTACACACACACACACACACACACACACACACACACACACACACACACAGACACACAGACACACATGTTTGTATGTTTGTGGGGGATGTGTGTATGTGGGGGGTGTGTGTGCGTGCGTGCGTGTGGTGAGGTGTGTGTGTGTGTCTGTGTCTGTGTGTGTGTGTGTGTGTGTGGGTGTGCATGTGTGTGTGTGTCTGTGTGTGTGTGTCTGTGTGTGTGTGCGTGTGTGTGCGCGCGTGTGGTGAGGTGTGTGTGTGTCTGTGTCTGTGTGTGTGTGTGTGTGTCTGTATGTGTGTGTGGGCGTACGTGTGTGTGTGTGTGTGTGGGCGTACGTGTGTGTGTGTGTGTGTGCGTGTGTGTGTGTGTGGGCGTGCGTGCGTGTGGGCGTGCGTGCGTGTGTGTGTGTGTGCGTGTCTGTGTCTGTGTGTGTGTGTGGGTGTGCGTGTGGGTGTGTGTGTGTGTGTGTGCGTGTGTGTGGGCGTGCGTGCGTGCGTGTGTGTGTGCGTGTCTGTGTCTGTGTGTGTGTGTGGGTGTGCGTGTGGGTGTGTGTGTGTGTGTGTGCGTGTGTGTGTGTGTGGGCGTGCGTGCGTGTGTGTGTGTGTGTGTGTGCGTGTCTGTGTCTGTGTGTGTGTGTGGGTGTGCGTGTGGGTGTGCGTGTGTGTGTGTGGGTGTGGGTGTGCGTGTGTGTGTGTACGTGTGTGTGTGTGTGCGTGCGCGTGCGTGTGTGTGTGTATGTAGGTGTGTATTACCTCAGATCGGGGGGTGCAGAGGCGTGAGATAGGCACAGTTAGGATATCTGAAGCTTTGGAGGTTCTGCGGTATTCACAGGACGGGAACTTCACTGTGGCGATGCCCTCCTGCTCATTAATGGACATGACCACACCCACACTGCCCTGGATCCCCTTACCCACCACCTGAGAGAAAGGCATCATGGGAAATGTAGTAACTCAATACTCACATAGATTATGCACAATATCGTTCCTCGTTGTTCTATGTATATATGTGTGTGTGCATGTATTTGTGTTTATGTGAGTATATATATATATATATATGTTTGTGTGTATGTATAGATATACAGATATACAGATATATAGCTATATATATTGATATATAGATATATACGTGTGTAAATGTGTGTGCATATGTACATATATATATATATGTGTGTGTGTGTGTGTGTGTGGTTGCACGTGATTATATGCGTGTGCACACCTGGACCTCTGAGCCTATTTTGATGGTCTCTTTAAACCCTCCCAGGGCACAGAGAGCGGCGATGGCCTGTCTCCCGATGGCCTGCAGTTTGGCCAGTTTCCTGCCGCTGCTGCTGCCGGTCTCCAGGATGCTCTCAGCGTAGCGCCCCAGCTGGGGAATGAACATGAGGGCCCGCGACAGCACCTGCACAACCAAAACAGCCTCTTCCTCATCCTCATCCTCACATCTCTGTTTTTATTCACTGGCCAGATGTTTCAGAAGCATTCAAATGAATGAAGTTAAAAAGACAGTGTCTTATTGCTGAGGAACCCAGGGAGCAGTAGAGCACAGTGTTAAAGGAACGCTGTGATTGTAAACTGGAACACTCTGAGTGTAAACTGGAACACTCTGAGTGTAAACTGGAACACTCTGAGTGTAAAGTGAACGCCATGGGCTGAAAGGTCTAAAAATGTGAAGTAATGTGCTTGTGCAGAGGAACAAAATGCATGAACGGTTTCCATTTGCGACTGATTTACTACAGATGATGAATGAAAGGATGAGAGTCCCTGACCGTCATATCTGGGTGACTGACTGACAGGCCTGGATGTCTGGTATACATGAGGTATTTGGACTCAGGGTAAGAGGGGCGCAAAGACACAGAGTGAAAACATCAATGTGGAGAACGAGACCAGTGAAATGTCACCCCCATGTCAACAGAACAACACAACAAACAGCAACAGAGATGACACTCCAGCACAGTGTTGGTTCTCAGAGAGTGTTTTTGTATTTGAGGTTTAGATCGTATTATTATATGACAGGGGCACCAGGCGACCACACCCAATCAGCAATAAGAAGGAACAGAGGTATCCTCCCTGCCTCTCTGTGCAGCTGATATGTCTGACCAGTCCAAACGAGAGAGGGCCCTGTGCTCTGCACTCTGGGGATCACTATAATGATAAACTTGCCACACACAGGGTCACCACTCTCTCAGCTTTGGCATGTGCTCCTGAACGATGCTGCTGGCTTTCTTTTGGCTGTGGTGACTGGAGTCCTCATGCAATGTGTGGAAGTTAAAAATTCCAGTTTTATCTGAGGTACTTAGGATCAATCAGATTAAACACGTGCACATTCATTTTATTTGTCCAAAAATCCCTAACTTAAGCAGGTCGACACTAACATTTTCAAACCTCTAAGCGGCATCATGGTATATCTGCTTTCGATATCTTTGTGACACTTTCAGGGAAAGTATGGGTGTAAACAGGTCAATTAGACCAAGGTGACATAGTGGTCTGGTACCTTTTCAGCGGTACTGGTCCAGATCTGAGCGGTGTTGGACTCTGGTGCCGTGAGGAGACTGTGTAATAGAGCAATAACTTCAGCGGCCATGCTGTTAGCGACATGCCCACTGATGAATGGACGCACTGGGTCTGACCTGAGAGACGCGCAGAGACAGAGAGAGAGAGAACACAGAAGAAAAGAAGCACTTAGAGAAGTGCTGCAAAGCTACTGCACAACAGCAGGGGGCAGCAGATCTGAGTTTAATGTAAAGTAATGTAAGGTTTGACCATATGACCACAACATCGTGAAGGCTGACCATATGACCAGAATACCGTGAAGTCTGACCATGTTACTAGGGTTTGAATGTCATGAAACCAGAATTTTGGTGGTCGACAGTTCCAAAGTTCTTGAGACTTGATTTGTTTGCACAGCAAAGACAGAAATCATATTCAGAATCTACTACTTTATTAAATATAAACTCTATATGAAAATGTACAAATGAAAACCAAAACAATGGCACATAGCCTTTAAGTATTAACAGTTGACAATCTAATGACAGGTTAGAGCCATAGACTAAAACAGTGGGGTGGTTTGGGACTGTATCAGACGGCAGTGGGGTGGTTTGGGACTGGGCCGTATCAGACGGCAGTGGGGTGGTTTGGGACTGGGCCGTATCAGACGGCAGTGGGGTGGTTTGGGACTGGGCTGTATCAGACGGCAGTGGGGTGGTTTGGGACTGGGCTGTATCAGACGGCAGTGGGGTGGTTTGGGACTGGGCTGTATCAGACGGCAGTGGGGTGGTTTGGGACTGGGCTGTATCAGACGGCAGTGGGGTGGTTTGGGACTGGGCTGTATCAGACGGCAGTGGGGTGGTTTTGGACTGGGCTGTATCAGACGGCAGTGGGGTGGTTTGGGACTGGGCCGTATCAGACGGCAGTGGGGTGGTTTGGGACTGGGCCGTATCAGACGGCAGTGGGGTGGTTTGGGACTGGGCTGTATCAGACGGCAGTGGGGTGGTTTGGGACTGGGCTGTATCAGACGGCAGTGGGGTGGTTTGGGACTGGGCCGTATCAGACGGCAGTGGGGTGGTTTTGGACTGGGCCGTATCAGACGGCAGTGGGGTGGTTTGGGACTGGGCCGTATCAGACGGCAGAGGGGTGGTTTGGGACTGGGCCGTATCAGACGGCAGTGGGGTGGTTTGGGACTGGGCCGTATCAGACGGCAGTGGGGTGGTTTGGGACTGGGCTGTATCAGACGGCAGTGGGGTGGTTTTGGACTGGGCCGTATCAGACGGCAGTGGGGTGGTTTGGGACTGGGCCGTATCAGACGGCAGTGGGGTGGTTTGGGACTGGGCTGTATCAGACGGCAGTGGGGTGGTTTGGGACTGGGCTGTATCAGACGGCAGTGGGGTGGTTTGGGACTGGGCCGTATCAGACGGCAGTGGGGTGGTTTGGGACTGGGCTGTATCAGACGGCAGTGGGGTGGTTTGGGACTGGGCCGTATCAGACGGCAGTGGGGTGGTTTGGGACTGGGCCGTATCAGACGGCAGTGGGGTGGTTTGGGACTGTATCAGACGGCAGTGGGGTGGTTTTGGACTGGGCTGTATCAGACGGCAGTGGGGTGGTTTGGGACTGGGCCGTATCAGACGGCAGTGGGGTGATTTTGGACTGGGCTGTATCAGACGGCAGTGGGGTGGTTTGGGACTGGGCTGTATCAGACGGCAGTGGGGTGGTTTGGGACTGGACTGTATCAGACGGCAGTGGGGTGGTTTGGGACTGGGCTGTATCAGACGGCAGTGGGGTGGTTTGGGACTGGGCCGTATCAGACGGCAGTGGGGGGGTTTGGGACTGGGCCGTATCAGACGGCAGTGGGGTGGTTTGGGACTGGGCTGTATCAGACGGCAGTGGGGTGGTTTGGGACTGGGCCGTATCAGACGGCAGTGGGGGGGTTTGGGACTGGGCCGTATCAGACGGCAGTGGGGTGGTTTGGGACTGGGCTGTATCAGACGGCAGTGGGGTGGTTTTGGACTGGACTGTATCAGACGGCAGTGGGGTGGTTTGGGACTGGGCTGTATCAGACGGCAGTGGGGTGGTTTGGGACTGGGCCGTATCAGACGGCAGTGGGGTGGTTTTGGACTGGGCTGTATCAGACGGCAGTGGGGTGGTTTGGGACTGGGCTGTATCAGACGGCAGTGGGGTGGTTTGGGACTGGGCCGTATCAGACGGCAGTGGGGTGGTTTGGGACTGGGCTGTATCAGACGGCAGTGGGGTGGTTTGGGACTGGGCTGTATCAGACGGCAGTGGGGTGGTTTGGGACTGGGCCGTATCAGACGGCAGTGGGGTGGTTTGGGACTGGGCTGTATCAGATGGCAGTGGGGTGGTTTGGGACTGGACTGTATCAGACGGCAGTGGGGTGGTTTGGGACTGGGCCGTATCAGACGGCAGTGGGGTGGTTTGGGACTGGGCCGTATCAGACGGCAGTGGGGTGGTTTGGGACTGGACTGTATCAGACGGCAGTGGGGTGGTTTGGGACTGGGCCGTATCAGACGGCAGTGGGGTGGTTTTGGACTGGGCCGTATCAGACGGCAGTGGGGTGGTTTGGGACTGGGCTGTATCAGACGGCAGTGGGGTGGTTTGGGACTGGGCTGTATCAGACGGCAGTGGGGTGGTTTGGGACTGTATCAGACGGCAGTGGGGTGGTTTGGGACTGGGCTGTATCAGACGGCAGTGGGGTGGTTTGGGACTGGACTGTATCAGACGGCAGTGGGGTGGTTTGGGACTGGGCCGTATCAGACGGCAGTGGGGTGGTTTTGGACTGGGCCGTATCAGACGGCAGTGGGGTGGTTTGGGACTGGGCCGTATCAGACGGCAGTGGGGTGGTTTGGGACTGGGCTGTATCAGACGGCAGTGGGGTGGTTTGGGACTGTATCAGACGGCAGTGGGGTGGTTTGGGACTGGGCCATCATGACTGTGATGTCTGGTGATGTTATCACTGCAGCAGCGGCATTTTTCTCTCGTGTCCTTCCTCTGCCTGCAGACGGTGAGACAGGAGTACAGTACTACTCTGCAGTACCACTCTACTCTACAGTACAGTACCACTCTACAGTACAGTACAGTACCACTCTACAGTACAGTACTACTCTACAGTACAGTACTACTCTACAGTACAGTACTACTCTACTCTACAGTACTATTGTATAGTACGTTACTACTCTACAATACAGCTCTATTCTCTATTATGCAATTTGTCTAGTGAGGAGAGTAGTGTGATGTAAACTTTGACCAAATGAACAGCGTGGTTTTGAGTAATAGTGTTAGGGCAGAATAATGAATTGAAAAGTGAGTGCAGTACCTGGCCAGTTCTGCGTTCCTGTCTCTGCACACAGCGGTCTGAGCACTCTTCTTCTTGTCTCCTGTCGTCACTCCCCCGGCGCCGTCCTGGACCACAGTCTCCACTGGGGGACCCACGCTCACAATCAGCCCAGATTGAGCCCATTTAGTGGCTTTACGCAGGGCAGCTGACGCCTCTTCCGTTACCACCTCACAGTAACCGCTCTACACAACACACAACAACAACCTCACAGTAACCGCTCTACACACGGCAAACACACAACAACAACCTCACAGTAACCGCTCTACACAACACACAACAACAACCTCACAGTAACCACTCTACACACGGCAAACACACAACAACAACCTCACAGTAACCGCTCTACACACGGCAAACACACAACAACAACCTCACAGTAACCGCTCTACACAACACACAACAACAACCTCACAGTAACCGCTCTACACAACACACAACAACAACCTCACAGTAACCGCTCTACACATGGCAAACACCTCAATTACACATAGTAACAATGTAATGGTTATAAACAACCCTTGGTTTGTTGTGGACATTGGTAAATACAATACATTTGCATTGGACTAACTCAAAACAATACTGAACACTAGGTGGTGACACTGAGAGGTCAAAGGTATAAATCACCAGAGTGTGGTGAAGAGAACAGTATAAATGACCAGAGTGTGGTGAAGAGAACAGTATAAATGACCAGAGTGTGGTGAAGAGAACAGTATAAATGACCAGAGTGTGGTGAAGAGAACAGTATAAATGACCAGAGTGTGGTGAAGAGCCTGACCTTGGTCATGTCTCGGTCCATCTTTACGACTTTCTCCATGTTGGCTCCTGTGCCGAGACGGAACGGTCGACCCTCTGAACTACTGCACAGAAAAAACAGAACAATCATACTGACTTCCCAGCAAAACACAATGGTACTGCTTCACAAACACACACACGACAGCTTCAAAAACACACACACACCAGCTTCACAAACACACACACACCAGCTTCACAAACACACACACACCAGCTTCAAACACACACACACCCCAGCTTCACAATCACACACACACCCCAGCTTCACAAACACACACACACCAGCTTCACAAACACACACACACCAGCTTCACAAACACACACACACCAGCTTCAAAAACACACACACACGCCAGCTTGACAAACACACACACACCAGCTTCACAAACACACACATACCAGCTTCAAAAACACACACACACCAGCTTCACAAACACACACACACCAGCTTCAAACACACACACACCAGCTTCACAAACACACACACACCAGCTTCAAACACACACACACACACCAGCTTCAAACACACACACACACCAGCTTCACAAACACACACACATCAGTTTCAAACACACACACACCAGCTTCACAAACACACACACACCAGCTTCAAACACACACACACACACCAGCTTCAAAAACACACACACACACCAGCTTCAAACACACACACACACCAGCTTCACAAACACACACACATCAGCTTCAAACACACACACACCAGCTTCACAAACACACACACACCAGCTTCAAACACACACACACACACCAGCTTCAAAAACACACACACACCAGCTTCCAAGAGGGAATTACTTTTTAAACCTGAAAAAAAACCCTCCAAATCAGAACTTCCCAAACCAAAGTTCCCAGTCAGATCTGGAACACGTGTACTGGTGTGGCAGGGAGTGTTCAGCAGCGGACACAGGTGTGCTGTTCTCTCCTGTCGTACCTGAGCAGCGGCTGCAGCACCTCATGCGAGGACTGGTCCTCTCTCTTATGGATGAAGATGGAGAGTTTCCCACCCACAGCTTCACTCTCCTCTGCACCATCTTTGTCTGTTTTCACAGACGTCTTGGGGCAGGAGCGCAGCAGACTGGTGTCTGGCTCTGACGAGCTGGGAGATAAAAGAGTCTGACACCCTGAGAGAGAGACAGAGAGAGAGAGAGACAAAGGGAGAAAGACAGGGGGGAGAAAGACAGAGGGGGGGGGGCAGAGAGAGAGAGAGAGAGAGAAATGTTAAGTGCTGTACAATTATTTCACTCAGGAAACGACTGAACGCCATAGAACAGTGTGTCTGTTAAATAACTGTTTTTAATAAATCAGTGACAAGCTGTAACGACAGTCTTTCAGCAAAGGCAGGATATAACATCCTCCTCTTCATCACACATCACTGACTGCTAGCATGCCGTCATCAGCTCAAACACATAACAACAACAACCTCACAGTAACCGCTCTGACGACTGCTCTGCCGTCATCAGTGTGAGTGTGTGAAAACGCCTGAGTGTTCCTGGCCCTGGGTTTAGTCTGAGACAGAGACTTAACACAGAACAGAGGGGTACTGAGCTGGGAGTAGAGGAAACTTAAAAACCAAAAAAGAACACTGATGATTGAGACCTGGTACCACGTAGTCGGCCAGTTTGGCCAGTAAGAGAGCGGCGATGCGGGAGGCCGGGTCGCTGGCATCCTGCTGGTCTGAGTCCAGAGTGCTCATGGAGTAACTCCACGACGGCAGCGCCACATTCCCACAGTCCTCCACGCTCATGAGCGGCAGAGCGGCACGGCACAGCTGCAGAGTTATCAGCACCAGTTTGGGAGACGGACGCTGGTCCAGCAGCAGGGACAGTAGCTTGGACACACAGGCCGGCTGGCTGAGGATGGCTTTGCCTATGTGACTCCTGAGGGTGGACAGGATAGAGTGATGAGACAGAGGAATGAAAGGCCGAGCAAACAGATGTATTTTCCATTTACAGTCCTTCACTGAGCTGGTGAGCCCTGACCAGACTATCTGATCAATGACCTTTGCAGTCCTTCACTGAGCTGGTGAGCCCTGACCCGACTATCTGATCAATGACCTTTAGGCAAGAGGTCTCTGGACTGGCATTATGACCTTTCTCAGAACTGAAAACCCACTGTCACCGGTGGCATTATGACCTTTCTCAGAACTGAGAACTGTCACCGGTTGATGAGATACACACAGAGGGGGGTAGCTACATGCTCTCGCATAATGTCTGTTGTGGTTTGTGTGTTTTGTCTTTTTGTTTCTCCTTGGTGTGTGTGTGTATTAATGGTGTGTGTGTGTGTATTAATGGTGTGTGTATGTATTAATGGTGTGCGTGTGTATTAATGGTGTGTGTATGTATTAATGGTGTGCGTGTGTATTAATGGTATGCGTGTGTATTAATGGTGTGCGTGTGTATTAATGGTGTGAGTGTGTGTATTAATGGTGTGTGTGTGCATTAATGGTGTGCGTGTGTATTAATGGTGTGAGTGTGCATTAATGGTGTGCGTGTGCATTAATGGTGTGCGTGTGTATTAATGGTGTGAGTGTGTGTGTGTATTAATGGTGTGCGTGTGTATTAATGGTGTGCGTGTGTATTAATGGTGTGCGTGTGTATTAATGGTGTGAGTGTGTGTATTAATGGTGTGTGTGTGCATTAATGGTGTGCGTGTGTATTAATGGTGTGCGTGTGTATTAATGGTGTGCGTGTGTATTAATGGTGTGTGAGTGTGTATTAATGGTGTGTGTGTGTGTGTATTAATGGTGTGTGTGTGTGTGTATTAATGGTGTGTGTATGTATTAATGGTGTGTGTGTGTGTATTAATGGTGTGTGTGGGTGTATTAATGGTGTGTGTGTGTGTGTATTAATGGTATGCGTGTGCATTAATGGTGTGTGTGTGTGTATTAATGGTGCGTGTGTGTATTAATGGTGTGCGTGTGTGTATTAATGGTGTGCGTGTGCATTAATGGTGTGTGTGTGTATTAATGGTGTGTGTGTGTGTGTGTGTATTAATGGTGTGAGTGTGTATTAATGGTGTGCGTGTGTATTAATGGTGTGTGTGTGTGTGTGTATTAATGGTGTGTGTGTGTGTGTGTGTGTGTGTATTAATGGTGTGCGTGTGCATTAATGGTGTGTGTGTGTATTAATGGTGTGTGTGTGTGTGTGTGTGTGTGTGTATTAATGGTGTGCGTGTGCATTAATGGTGTGCGTGTGTATTAATGGTGTGCGTGTGTATTAATGGTGTGCGTGTGTATTAATGGTGTGAGTGTGTGTATTAATGGTGTGTGTGTGCATTAATGGTGTGCGTGTGTATTAATGGTGTGCGTGTGTATTAATGGTGTGAGTGTGTATTAATGGTGTGTGTGTGTATTAATGGTGTGCGTGTGTATTAATGGTGTGTGAGTGTGCATTAATGGTGTGAGTGTGTGTATTAATGGTGTGTGTGTGTATTAATGGTGTGAGTGTGTATTAATGGTGTGCGTGTGTATTAATGGTGTGCGTGTGTATTAATGGTGTGCGTGTGTATTAATGGTGTGAGTGTGTGTATTAATGGTGTGTGTGTGCATTAATGGTGTGCGTGTGTATTAATGGTGTGCGTGTGTATTAATGGTGTGAGTGTGTATTAATGGTGTGTGTGTATGTATTAATGGTGTGTGTATGTATTAATGGTGTGTGAGTGTGCATTAATGGTGTGAGTGTGTGTATTAATGGTGTGTGTGTGTATTAATGGTGTGAGTGTGTATTAATGGTGTGCGTGTGTATTAATGGTGTGCGTGTGTATTAATGGTGTGCGTGTGTATTAATGGTGTGCGTGTGTGTATTAATGGTGTGTGTGTGCATTAATGGTGTGCGTGTGTATTAATGGTGTGCGTGTGTATTAATGGTGTGTGAGTGTGTATTAATGGTGTGAGTGTGTATTAATGGTGTGTGTGTGTGTGTGTGTATTAATGGTGTGTGTGTGTGTATTAACGGTGTGAGTGTGTATTAATGGTGTGTGTGTGTGTGTATTAATGGTGTGAGTGTGTATTAATGGTGTGAGTGTGTGTATTAATGGTGTGCGTGTGTATTAATGGTGTGCGTGTGCATTAATGGTGTGAGTGTGTATTAATGGTGTGCGTGTGTATTAATGGTGTGTGTGTGTATTAACGGTGTGTGTGTGTGTATTAATGGTGTGTGTGTGTGTATTAATGGTGTGTGTGTGTGTGTGTGTGTGTGTATTAATGGTGTGTGTGTGTGTGTGTATTAATGGTGTGTGTGTGTATTAATGGTGTGAGTGTGTGTGTGTATTAATGGTGTGTGTGTGTATTAATGGTGTGTGTGTGTGTGTGTGTGTGTGTGTATTAATGGTGTGTGTATTAATGGTGTGTGTGTGTGTGTGTATTAATGGTGTGTGTGTGTGTGTGTATTAATGGTGTGTGTGTGTGTGTGTATTAATGGTATGCGTGTGTATTAATGGTGTGTGTGTGTGTATTAATGGTGTGCGTGTGTGTATTAATGGTGTGCGTGTGTATTAATGGTGTGTGTGTGTGTATTAATGGTGTGTGTGTGTGTGTGTATTAATGGTATGCGTGTGCATTAATGGTGTGTGTGTGTGTGTGTATTAATGGTATGCGTGTGCATTAATGGTGTGTGTGTGTGTATTAATGGTGTGTGTGTGTGTATTAATGGTGTGCGTGTGCATTAATGGTGCGCGTGTGCATTAATGGTGTGCGTGTGTATTAATGGTGTGCGTGTGTATTAATGGTGTGTGTGTGTATTAATGGTATGCGTGTGCATTAATGGTGTGTGTGTGTGTATTAATGGTGTGTGTGTGTGTATTAATGGTGCGCGTGTGCATTAATGGTGCGCGTGTGTATTAATGGTGTGCGTGTGTATTAATGGTGTGCGTGTGTATTAATCCCGCAGTTGGCATCGCTGGAGGTTTTTCCCTCAAAGGGGGAAATGAGGAAACTGAATGGGAGGAGCCAGCAATGCACACCTAGACACGCCCCATTTGGACACGCCCCCGTTTTAACACGCGCTCTCGCTCTCTCTCTCACACACCCCACACACGCTCATCGAGACAAACGCCATTTCTGCAGTCCTTTGACGTGCCTTTGATTGATGATTATTGTATTTGTATTATGAAGTCATTTTGTGTTATAGTATTTGTATTATGAAGTCATTTTGTGTTATTGTATTTGTATTATGAAGTCATTTTGTGTTATTGTATTTGTATTATATAGTCATCTTGTGTTATTGCACTTGTATTATGAAGTCATTTTGTGTTATTGCACTTGTATTATGAAGTCATTTTGTGTTATTGCACTTGTATTATGAAGTCATTTTGTGTTATTGCACTTGTATTATGAAGTCATTTTGTGTTATAGTATTTGTATTATGAAGTCATTTTGTGTTACTGCATTTGTATTATGAAGTCATTTTGTGTTATTGTATTTGTATTATGAAGTCATTTTGTGTTATTGCACTTGTATTATGAAGTCATTTTGTGTTATTGCACTTGTATTATGAAGTCATTTTGTGTTATAGTATTTGTATTATGAAGTCATTTTGTGTTACTGCATTTGTATTATGAAGTCATTTTGTGTTACTGCATTTGTATTATGAAGTCATTTTGTGTTATTGTATTTGTATTATGAAGTCATTTCGTGTTATAGTATTTGTATTATGAAGTCAATTGTGTTATTGTATTTGTATAATGAAGTCATTTTGTGTTATAGTAT
>NC_044495.1:62934481-62936981 GCF_902362185.1 Chanos chanos | reverse complement strand
CACATACATACACATACACACACACACGCACACACATACACACGCACACATACACACACGCGCACATACACACACATACACACACACACGCACACACACGCGCACACACGCACATACACACACACACACACACACGCACATACACACACACACACACGTACATACACACACACACACACACACGCACACACACACATACACACACATATACACACACGCACACAGTGAACTGTGACATTCACACAAACATAATACTAAGGCACTCACATTACCCTAGAGTACTTGTACCTGTACCTTTAACTCTGTGTATGTGTGTGTATGTGTGCATACGCGTGTGTACCTGGGGCTGAGTATTTGTGTGTGTGTGTGTGTGTGTGTGCGAGTAGCTCTGTGTGTGTGTATGTGTAGCTGTGTATGTGTAGCTGTGTGTGTGTAGCTGTGTGTGTGTGTGTGTGTGTGAGCACGCGTGCACGTACCTGTAGCTGTCTCTCCATGGCGTTGATCTTTTTGAAAGTTTCAGACATGATTTTACACAGCAAGTCATACTCCTCTGTGTGTTCCTCTCTGTACTGGAAATTCACCAGTGACTGAAGAGCATCCACCAGAGACAGGTGTTTAATCACACACGACACGATGACTTCCTCCATCACATCAGGACAAATCACCTCTCTGACACACACAAACACAGACAGGGATGGACTGAAGTGAGTGTGTTAGGTTTAAAAATGAAATGAAATTCCCTTTAGGGTTTAGGGTCAGTGGGTAAGGGTCAGCGTGTTAGGGTTAGGGTCAGCGTGTTAGGGTTTAGGGTCAGTGGGTAAGGGTCAGCGTGTTAGGGTTAGGGTCAGCGTGTTAGGATTTAGGGTCAGCGTGTTAGGGTTTAGGGTCAGCGTGTTAGGGTTAGGGTCAGTGGGTTAGGGTCAGCGTGTAAGGGTCAGCGTGTTAGGGTTTAGGGTCAGTGGGTAAGGGTCAGCGTGTTAGGGTTTAGGGTCAGCGTGTTAGGGTTTAGGGTCAGTGGGTACGGGTCAGCGTGTTAGGGTTTAGGGTCAGCGTGTTAGGGTTTAGGGTCAGTGGGTACGGGTCAGCGTGTTAGGGTTTAGGGTCAGTGGGTACGGGTCAGCGTGTTAGGGTTTAGGGTCAGCGTGTTAGGGTTTAGGGTTAGGGTTTAGGGTCAGTGGGTACGGGTCAGCGTGTTAGGGTTTAGGGTCAGCGTGTTAGGATTTAGGGTCAGCGTGTTAGGGTTTAGGGTCAGTGGGTACGGGTCAGCGCGTTAGGGTTTAGGGTCAGCGTGTTAGGGTTTAGGGTCAGTGGGTACGGGTCAGCGTGTTAGGGTTTAGGGTCAGCATGTTAGGGTTTAGGGTCAGTGGGTACGGGTCAGCGTGTTAGGGTTTAGGGTCAGCGCGTTAGGGTTTAGGGTCAGCGTGTTAGGGTTTAGGGTCAGTGGGTAAGGGTCAGCGTGTTAGGGTTAGGGTCAGCATGTTAGGGTTTAGGGTCAGCGTGTTAGGGTTTAGGGTCAGCGGGTAAGGGTCAGCGTGTTAGGGTTTAGGGTCAGCGTGTTAGGGTTTAGGGTCAGTGGGTACGGGTCAGCGTGTTAGGGTTTAGGGTCAGCGTGTTAGGGTTTAGGGTCAGTGGGTACGGGTCAGCGTGTTAGGGTTTAGGGTCAGCGAGTAAGGGTCAGCATGTTAGGGTTTAGGGTCAGCGTGTTAGGGTTTAGGGTCAGTGGGTACGGGTCAGCGTGTTAGGGTTTAGGGCCAGCGGGTAAGGGTCAGCGTGTTAGGGTTTAGGGCCAGCGGGTAAGGGTCAGCGTGTTAGGGTTTAGGGTCAGCGTGTTAGGGTTTAGGGCCAGCGGGTAAGGGTCAGCGTGTTAGGGTTTAGGGTCAGTGGGTACGGGTCAGCGTGTTAGGGTTTAGGGTCAGCGTGTTAGGGTTTAGGGTCAGCGTGTTAGGGTTTAGGGTCAGCGGGTAAGGGTCAGCGTGTTAGGGTTAGGGTTAGGGTCAGCGTATTAGAGTTTAGGGTCAGCGGGTAAGGGTCAGCGTGTTAGGGTTAGGGTAAAGGTCAGGGGTACAGCGCTCTTACTTGATGCTCGGGCGAAACTGTGGGCGCGCCCTTCCTGACAGTTCTCTCAGGCGACCCATAATGCCCGGGGGCAGGCGTATGCGTGGCAGGTCGCTGTACGCCCCTGCGGCGAGGCCCGGCGGAGGAATCAGTACATCAGACGGGTACGTAAACTCAAGATCTTCATCAATGGTCAGAGGAAGAGGAGACGGGGAGGGAGTAAGGGCAGGAGACAGAGCACCGTTAGCCTCCACCTGCCACTGACACCTGAAACACACACACACACGCACGCACGCACGCACGCAGAGAGAGAGAGAGAGAGAGAGAGAGAGATAAAAGGGGATGGAGGGTGGGGAGAGAGAGAGGGAGAGAGACAGGGGCAGGGGCGGAGGTGGGGGGGGGGGGGGGGTCAGTATCATCAAAAAGGGAGAATCAAACATTTTAA
>NC_044495.1:62926981-62931981 GCF_902362185.1 Chanos chanos | reverse complement strand
GTTAAGTAAGGTTGGTGTAAGTGAGGGACTGATTGGTGCAGTGTTAAGTGAGACTGGTATAAGTGAAGGACTTAATTGGTGCAGTGTTAAGTAAGGTTGGTGTAAGTGAGGGACTGATTGGTGTAGTGTTAAGTGAGACTGGTATAAGTGAGGGACTAATAGACAAAACTGACGCTCAGTCTGAAGTGCTAGTCAGAGCCATGTTTGTGGCTAGGGTTAGGGTTAGTGAGTCCTGATCAGCTCATGCCCTGATAAAAGGTCCACCATGAAAAACAAGACTTTTTCCTGCGTTTAACGTGTACCATGTTCCTGTGCATTCTGAGTACCAAATATCCCCACAAGGACAACAATATCTGGAATATAGAAACCTTGTCTGTGTACATGTGTTTGTGTGTGTGTGTGTGTGTGTGTGTATATGTTTGCGTGTGTGTGTGTGTTGGCACTTTGGGAAAGTGAGGACATGTTGGCTGGTCCTCACTTCTTCAAAGGGCTGTTTGAGGGTTAAGGCTTGGTTTTAGGATTCAGATTAGAGTTAGGTTTAGGTTACGGTTAGGGTATAGTTTGGGGTTAGGCATTTAGCTGTGACGGTTGAGGTCAGGGTAAGGGGCTAGGGAATGCATTATGTCAATGAGTGTCCTCACAAAGATAGGAGTACAATTATGTATATGTGTGTGTGTGCCTGTGTGTGTGCGCGTGCGTGTGTATGTGCAGGCGGGCGTGTGCGCATGTGTGCGTGCGTGTGTGTGCGTGTATGTGAGTGTGTGAGTGTGTGTGTGTGTGTGTATGTGTGTATGTGCATGCGTGTGCATGCGTGTGTATGTGTGTGTGTGTGTGCGTGTGTGTGCGAGTGTGTGTGTGTGTGTGTGTGTGTGCACGTGCGTGTGTGCGCGAGTGTGTGTGTGTGTGTGTGTGTGTGCACGTGTGCACGTGTGTGCGTGCGTATGTATGTGTGTGCATGCGTGTGTATGTGTGTGTGTGTGTGCGTGTGTGTGCGTGCGTGTGCGTGCGTGTGCGTGCGTGTGCGTGCATGTGCGTATGTGTGTGTGTATACCTGAGCTCTGACAGTGCATGAGAAACCCCACATCGCCTTATCAGGTGTGTTGTGCTCACGACCACTTCTCATCTCAAAGGAAAATGTCACCGTGTCCCCCTCCACCTGAAACACAATAAACAACAAACTGAGTGCGTGTGTGTGTATGACAGAGAGAGAGAGAGAGAGAGAGTGTATGTACATGTAAATGTTTGTGTGTGTGTGTGTGTGTGTGTGTGTGTGTGTGTGTGCGTCAGAGAGGGGGAGTATATCTGTGTGTGTGTGACAGAGAGAGAGTATTTGTACACTGTGTGTGTTTGTGAGAGAGAGAGAGTATATATGTGTGTGTGTGTGTGTGTGTGTGTGTGTAACCTTGACAAGGTCTTTGGGCCAGCCTGTTCCCAGAACACTGCGGCTGCCATAACCGAGAGTGTTTCCTCCATACTCCGTCACTTTCCGACTGTTAGTGTTTGGACCTGCGTAAATCACCAGCTACAGAACAGACCCAGAGATCAGAATCCACACAACACAAAACACAGCACTGTCTCACACACACACACACACACACACACACACAGTAAAACACATCACTGTCGCGCACACACACACACACACACACACCTACACACACACACACACAGTAAAACACAGCACTGTCACACACACACACACACACACACAGTAAAACACAGCACTGTCTCACACACACACACACACACACACACACAGTAAAACACAGCACTGTCTCACACACACACAGTAAAACACATCACTGTCGCACACACACACACACACACACACACACACAGTAAAACACATCACTGTCGCGCACACACACACACACACACACCTACACACACACACACACAGTAAAACACAGCACTGTCACACACACACACACACACACACACACACACAGTAAAACACATCACTGTCTCACACACACACACACACACACACACACACACACACACACACAGTAAAACACATCACTGTCGCGCACACACACACACACACACACCTACACACACACACACACAGTAAAACACAGCACTGTCACACACACACACACACACACACACACAGTAAAACACAGCACTGTCTCACACACACACACACACACACACACACACACAGTAAAACACAGCACTGTCTCACACACACACACACACACACACACACAGTAAAACACATCACTGTCGCACACACACACACACACACACACACACACAGTAAAACACATCACTGTCGCACACACACACACAGTAAAACACAGCACTGTCTCACACACACACACACACACACACACACAGTAAAACACATCACTGTCGCACACACACACACACACACACCTACACACACACACACAGTAAAACACAGCACTGTCTCACACACACACACACACAGTAAAACACATCACTGTCGCACACACACACACACACACACACACACACACACAGTAAAACACAGCACTGTCACACACACACACACACACACACAGTAAAACACATCACTGTCACACACACACACACACAGACACACACACAGTAAAACACATCACTGTCGCACACGTACACACACACACACACAGTAAAACACAGCGCTGTCACACACACACACACACACACACAGTAAAACACAGCACTGTCACACACGTACACACACACACACACACACACACACACACACACAGAGTAAAACACAGCACTATCAAACACACACACACACACACACAGACACACACACACACAGTAAAACACAGCACTGTCACACACGTACACACACACACACACACACACACACACACACAGTAAAACACATCATTGTCGCACACACACACACACACACACACACACACATACACAGAAAAACACAGCACTGTCTCACACACACACACACACACAGTAAAACACATCACTGTTGCGCACACACACACACACACACACAGAGTAAAACACAGCACTGTCACACACACACACACACAGTAAAACACATCACTGTCACACACACACACACACACACACACACACACAGTAAAACACAGCACTGTCACACACACACACAGTAAAACACATCACTGTCACACACACACACACACACACACAGTAAAACACATCACTGTCACACACACACACACAGAGTAAGACACATCACTGTCACACACACACACACAAACACACCTACACACACACACACAGTAAAACACATCACTGTCACACACACAGACACACAGACACACACACACAGAGTAAAACACAGCGCTGTCACACACACAGTCAGGTTTAAGGTTTGGGGAGCCCTACAAAAGCTGTAGTTTAATTTACTCTAGTTTAGGGTATGGAGTTAGGGTTAGGGTTTAGGGTTTAGGGTTCAGGGTTTAGGGTTGGGGGGGTATAGAGAAGCTGTGTTAGAGATGATGATGCAGTCTGGGGGGGTGTAGTTTAATGTAGTCTGGTTTAGGGTTGGGGGGGTGTAGTTTAATGTAGTCAGGTTTAGGTTATGGGGGGGTGTAGTTTAATGTAGTCAGGTTTAGGGTATGGGGGGTGTAGTTTAATGTAGTCAGGTTTAGGGTATGGGGGGGTGTAGTTTAATGTAGTCAGGTTTAGGGTATGGGGGGTGTAGTTTAATGTAGTCAGGTTTAGGGTTGGGGGGGTGCAGTTTAATGTAGTCAGGTTTAGGGTATGGGGGGTGTAGTTTAATGTAGTCAGGTTTAGGGTTGGGGGGTGTAGTTTAATGTAGTCTGGTTTAGGGTTTGGGGGGGTGTAGTTTAATGTAGTCAGGTTTAGGGTATGGGGGGATGTAGTTTAATGTAGCAGGTTTAGGGTATGGGGGGGTGTAGTTTAATGTAGTCTGGTTTAGGGTATGGGGGGGGTGTAGTTTAATGAAGTCTGGTTTAGGGTATGGGGGGTGGGGGTGTAGTTTAATGTAGTCTGGTTTAGGGTTGGGGGGTGTAGTTTAATGTAGTCTGGTTTAGGGTTGGGGGGGTGTAGTTTAATGTAGTCAGGTTTAGGGTATGGGGGGGTGTAGTTTAATGTAGTCTGGTTTAGGGTTGGGGGGTGTAGTTTAATGTAGTCAGGTTTAGGGTATGGGGGGGTGTAGTTTAATGTAGTCAGGTTTAGGGTATGGGGGGTGTAGTTTAATGTAGTCTGGTTTAGGGTTGGGGGGGTGTAGTTTAATGTAGTCAGGTTTAGGTTATGGGGGGGTGTAGTTTAATGTAGTCAGGTTTAGGGTATGGGGGGTGTAGTTTAATGTAGTCAGGTTTAGGGTATGGGGGGGTGTAGTTTAATGTAGTCAGGTTTAGGGTATGGGGGGTGTAGTTTAATGTAGTCAGGTTTAGGGTTGGGGGGGTGCAGTTTAATGTAGTCAGGTTTAGGGTATGGGGGGTGTAGTTTAATGTAGTCAGGTTTAGGGTTGGGGGGTGTAGTTTAATGTAGTCTGGTTTAGGGTTTGGGGGGGTGTAGTTTAATGTAGTCAGGTTTAGGGTATGGGGGGATGTAGTTTAATGTAGCAGGTTTAGGGTATGGGGGGGTGTAGTTTAATGTAGTCTGGTTTAGGGTATGGGGGGGGTGTAGTTTAATGAAGTCTGGTTTAGGGTATGGGGGGTGGGGGTGTAGTTTAATGTAGTCTGGTTTAGGGTTGGGGGGTGTAGTTTAATGTAGTCTGGTTTAGGGTTGGGGGGGTGTAGTTTAATGTAGTCAGGTTTAGGGTATGGGGGGGTGTAGTTTAATGTAGTCTGGTTTAGGGTTGGGGGGTGTAGTTTAATGTAGTCAGGTTTAGGGTATGGGGGGGTGTAGTTTAATGTAGTCAGGTTTAGGGTATGGGGGGTGTAGTTTAATGTAGTCTGGTTTAGGGTTGGGGGGGTGTAGTTTAATGTAGTCAGGTTTAGGGTATGGGGGGGTGTAGTTTAATGTAGTCAGGTTTAGGGTATGGGGGGGTGTAGTTTAATGTAGTCAGGTTTAGGGTATGGGGG
>NC_044495.1:62911981-62921981 GCF_902362185.1 Chanos chanos | reverse complement strand
TAACATAAGCTCTAAATGTTGACTTGGTGATAGTGCAATGTTGGTTAAGTTATTCGTTAATTCAGAGTAATGTATACTGATTCAGTGTAATGTATACTGATTTAGTTGTGAGGTATACTGATTCAGTGTATGTTGATTCAGGGTAAACTGATTCAGTTTAAGGTATACTGATTCAGTGTATGGTGATTCAGTGCAATGTATACCAATTCAGTGTGTGCTGATTCAGTGTAAATTGATTCAGTGTAAGGTATATTGATTCAGTGCAAGATCTACTGATTCAGTGTATGTTGATTCAGAGTAATGTATACCAATTCAGTGCATGCTGATTCAGTGTACTGCATGCTGATTCAGTGTAATATTTGCTCATTCAGTGCAACATTAGCTGATTGAGCGTGTGTTGATTCAGTGTAAATTGATTCAGAGTAAGGTATACTGATTCAGTGTATTCTGATTTAGCATACTGTATAGTGATTCAAATGTATGCTGATTCAGTGTATGCTCATAGAATGCATGTTGATTCAGTGTACTGTATACTGATTCAGTGTATACTGATTCAGTTTATACTGAGTACTGTACGTGGTTACCTGATGGCCAGGCACACCTCTCTCTGAATCTCAGGTCCAATCTGATCCACAGGAGCCATCAATAACTGCCACAGTAACAGGCCTGAACGGCGCACGCTCTCCCGATTCTGATCCGACTGAGGGTTAAAGAAGCGGAATACCACCTGACACACAAGAGGACAAAGTCATGAAGGCGGAACTTCCATCCAGTTGCATTAACATTGGAAGACTGACAGCTTATTTAACCAATCAGAAATATGAACTTTTATTTTGATTTGAAACATTTACAAATCACACCGCATAGTACAACAGGAAACCAAACACGCACAGCACCACTCACATACACACAGCAGAAATACACAAACACAACAGACTCATGCACCTGAAAGACCAGCAGAATACAGCGGATGATGCAGGAATCTCCGTTCACCATGGCTTTCTCCATGATATCACAGATGGCACTGAAATGACCCGGTTCTATTGGCTGCTGCTTGCCCAGAAAAGTGCCCAGTGGCAGAGTGGCACTGCTGGATGCCAGAAGGTTCAACTGGTGGATACACATGGCACCAACATGATGAAGCAACTGGTTAATGACCTCACCAGTGTCCATCATCTCCTCTGGGGAAGAGAGTTTAAATCATGAATGATTCACCAATTACGTATACCAACACTCCTCTCAAATATCTAAACACTTACATAACTATATACATATACCAATACTCCTCTCAAATATCTAAACACTTACATAACTATATACATATACCAACACTCCTCTAAAATATCTAAACACTTGCATAACTATATACATATACCAACACTCCTCTAAAATATCTTACACTTACATAACTATATACATATACCAACACTCCTCTAAAATATCTAAACAATTACATAATTATATAAATATACCAACACTCCTCTAAAATATATAACACTTACATAACTATATACATATACCAACACTCCTCTCAAATATCTTACACTTACATAATTATATACATATACCAACACTCCTCTCAAATATCTTACACTTACATAACTATACACATATACCAACACTCCTCTAAAATATCTAAACACTTGCATAACTATGTACATATCCCAACACTCCTCTAAAATATCTAACACTTACATAACTATACACATATACCAACACTCCTCTAAAATATCTAAACAATTACATAAGTATATAAATATACCAACACTCCTCTAAAATATCTTACACTTACATAACTATATACATATACCAACACTCCTCTAAAATATCTAAACACTTACATAACTATATACATATCCCAACACTCCTCTAAAATATCTAACACTTACATAACTATACACATATACCAACACTCCTCTAAAATATCTAAACAATTACATAAGTATATAAATATACCAACACTCCTCTAAAATATCTAACACTTACATAACTATGTACATATACCAACACGCCTCTAAAATATCTAACACTTACATAATTCCTTACAACATTCACTTACACACACACACACAAATCCAACACAAATATTGCAAACATACACTCAATGCAAAGCAAACTTAAACAAAACAAATAAAACATCCATTTAAAACCCTTTAAAATCATGAGTCAGTTGTTCTAACACTGTGACTTCACTGGATTAATGTTGGAATTGAACTGAATTATGGTTAGAGCCAAACTTCACTCATCTCGGGCATGTATGTCATCAGTTCTGAAACGGAGAAAAACTGATAACAGGTGTCTTTTTTTTCTGTTTCACCTTTGGGCTGTGTGATGATGTGGCTCACGCCCAGTCGTTGGCACACGTGATGGAAAGCCTGGTTTCCAGGGTTACTCCACTCATCCATGTAATCGCTGGAACACGTCCAGATCACATTGTTCAAGGCATCATAACAGGCCCCTGGTGCAACATGGGAAATTGACCATCTCATCAGATCACTGTCAGAGTCAGAGTTTCTGATCAAAACGTTCACTTAGTAACATTCGTTCAACATCTAAACTCCTTTCTGTGAGCACTGGAGAGTCCAACATACCCAGCCCTGTGACCTGAGCCCCGCGCCCCAGAGAACTGCCTGGGGCGTCGATGAGGTCAGCACGGCTGACGAACTGTCCATCAACCACACTGAATACGAGGCTGGAGGCCAGTACTGAAACACACACACACACAAACACACACAAACATACACAAAAGCACAGAGAGAGACAGAATATGTTCATTTTCTATGTTCTATAAGTTCATTATCACAGTAACTGTTTTCATCATTTACATTACTCAAAAAAGTTATCCATTTTTTTCTGCATGTACCTTTTTCTGTGTGTATGTGTGTACGCCTGTATTTGTGTGTTGAGGTGTGTGTGTGTGTGAGCGTATGTGTACGTCTGTATTTGTGTTGAGGTGTGTGTGTGTGCGTGTGTGTGAGCATGTGTGTATGTCTGTATTGGTGTGTTGAGGGGTGTGTGTGTGTGTGTGTGTGTGTGTGTGCCCATGTGTGTATGTATGCATATGTACGTGTGTGTACGTCTGTATTTATGTGTGTGTCTGTTTGCGTGTATGTGTATGCATGTGTGTGTGTGTGCACGCGCGTGCCTGAGTGTGTGTGTTTGTATGTGTGTGTACGTCTGTATTTGTGTGTGTGTGTGTATGTATGTATGCGTGTGTATGTATGTATTTGTATGTGTATGTACGTGTGTGATTTGTGTGCGTTTGCGTGTGCGCGTGCGCGTAAATCTTACTCTTCAGTGAGGAGAGACCCCCTGTGCCTCCAAACAGTGATCGTGTGGCAGAGCTGCTGGCTACGCCAGGCGGAGACGCCAGCATCACCAGGTAAGTGCCACACACATACATGGGAGTCTTCCTCAGGGTCTTCAGAGGGAGACCACAGCTGGTGTTCACTACTGCAGGGAGCACACACACACACACACACACACACACACACACACACACAGTAAACACACAGCCACAGGAACACATCAATGGCTTGGTGACCAATAAGAACACGCAGAGCAGCTATCCTTCCACGCAGAAGACGCGACACACAAACGTTTAGAGATGTTACCAGTCTGTTCTTCTTTGACGGTGTTGGTGATAGTGGAACCGGTGAGGGCGGCCAGCGTCGCTGAGTGAGACGCACGGAAACGCGACATTCGTGACAACAGAAGATCGTTCAGACACTTTGACGACTCTCCCTCCTTCCTGCTCAGAATCACTCTTTCCTGCAGCGGGTTGGCCACACACAACCCTGACTGAGTCTGAAAAAAAGACATACACAGACAGAGACATCCACAGACAGAGACTTGAGTAGAAAATCTAAACCAGTTTGAGAGGGTGATGTGTTTATGTGGACAAGCATCGCTCTTCATCAAATACACCAAGACGCTAGCTGCAGTTCTCTAAACACATTTCACGCACATCCACACACTGGTTTACCTGTGTTACTGCTGTGTTTACATAGTTTACCTGTGTTACTGCTGTGTTTACATCGTTTACCTGTGTTACTGCTGTGTTTACATAGTTTACCTGTGTTACTGCTGTGTTTACATCGTTTACCTGTGTTACTGCTGTGTTTACATCGTTTACCTGTGTTACTGCTGTGTTTACATCGTTTACCTGTGTTACTGCTGTGTTTACATCGTTTACCTGTGTTACTGCTGTGTTTACATCGTTTACCTGTGTTACTGCTGTGTTTACATTGTTTACCTGTGTTACTGCTGTGTTTACATTGTTTACCTGTGTTACTGCTGTGTTTACATTGTTTACCTGTGTTACTGCTGTGTTTACACAGTTTACCTGTGTTACTGCTGTGTTTACATTGTTTACCTGTGTTACTGCTGTGTTTACACAAATCTGAATTGTGTAAATGTAAATAAAGGTGTAAATATAAATATTAAATATGTGTATGTACATGTAAAATAAGAACGTGCACTCACATAATTGTTTAAATGAAATCACGTAAATGTACAGTTATATGAACGAGTAATTATGTAAGATACAATTATACAAAAAAGTAATTACATACACAATCACAATTTGATGTAAGAGTGACAGTGTAAATGTCTAGCTCTATAAGAATACAAATATATACACACGTACACATATATATGTGGCTGTATATGTATAATAGTGTAAATTCAGCAGAATGGAAGACAAGGTGAAATTAATTGAATCTGTGTCCTCACCGAGAGCTGGAAGACATCCATAAAAACGGAGTGGCCTTTCTGTGTTTTTTCGTTCAGGCTGACTGGTGACCAGATCCAGTACAGGTATGTGCCGTCGGCACAGAGGCGGAGCGTAGTCAGGTTACTGCCCACGGGCACGTGGTGTAGAGGCATGGCTACAATCTGACACGCCTACACACAGAACATCCCAAAACCAGCCCCAGATCAAATCAGGACACACGGCAGCCCATCAGACATTCATTTTAAAGCATTGTATTGGTAGTGTTAGTGAAGCTTGATGTGATGTGGTTATAGTTTACAGAGGTGAGGTTATAGTTTACAGTGCTGATGTGACGTGGTTATAGTTTACAGTGCTGATGTGATGTGGTTATAGTTTACAGAGGTGAGGTTATAGTTCACAGTGCTGATGTGTTGTGGTTATAGTTTACAGAGGTGAGGTTATAGTTTACAGAGGTGAGGTTATAGTTTACAGTGCTGATGTGACGTGGTTATAGTTTACAGTGCTGATGTGATGTGGTTATAGTTTACAGAGGTGAGGTTATAGTTCACAGTGCTGATGTGATGTGGTTATAGTTTACAGAGGTGAGGTTATAGTTTACAGTGCTGATGTGTTGTGGTTATGGTTTACAGAGGTGAGGTTATAGTTTACAGTGCTGACGTGATGTGGTTATAGTTTACAGTGCTGATGTGTTGTGTGATAGTTTACAGTGCTGATGTGTTGTGGTTATAGTTTACAGTGCTGATGTGTTGTGTGATAGTTTACAGTGCTGATGTGATGTGGTTATAGTTTACAGTGCTGATGTGATGTGGTTATAGTTTACAGTGCTGATGTGACGTGGTTATAGCTTACAGTGCTGATGTGATGTGGTTATAGTTTACAGAGGTGAGGTTATAGTTCACAGTGCTGATGTGTTGTGGTTATAGTTTACAGAGGTGAGGTTATAGTTTACAGAGGTGAGGTTATAGTTTACAGTGCTGATGTGATGTGGTTATAGTTTACAGAGGTGAGGTTATAGTTTACAGTGCTGATGTGTTGTGGTTATGGTTTACAGAGGCGAGGTTATAGTTTACAGTGCTGATGTGATGTGGTTATAGTTTACAGTGCTGATGTGTTGTGGTTATAGTTTACAGTGCTGATGTGTTGTGGTTATAGTTTACAGAGGTGAGGTTATAGTTTACAGTGCTGATGTGTTGTGTGATAGTTTACAGTGCTGATGTGATGTGGTTATAGTTTACAGTGCTGATGTGTTGTGGTTATAGTTTACAGTGCTGATGTGGTGTGTGATAGTTTACAGTGCTGATGTGTTGTGTGACAGTTTACAGTTCTGATGTGTTGTGTGACAGTTTACAGTGCTGATGTGATGTGGTTATAGTTTACAGTGCTGATGTGTTGTGTGATAGTTTACAGTGCTGATGTGTTGTGTGACAGTTTACAGTGCTGATGTGTTGTGGTTATAGTTTACAGTGCTGATGTGTCGTGGTTATAGTTTGCAGTGCTGATGTGTTGTGTGATAGTTTACAGTGCTGATGTGTTGTGTGATAGTTTACAGTGCTGATGTGTTGTGTGATAGTTCACAGTGCTGATGTGCTAGAAAAATGTTATTCCTTTGTATGAAATAAGTAGTGATCATGCTTTTACTGCGTGCAAACAATGATCAAGCAGAAGTTCAGCTGAAGGGCATTTAAGTTTGTTGTATGAAGAAGTAGAAAAAAGAGCATGACCTGGGGCTATGAAGGGTCAAACTGACCGCAAGCCGTTAAAAGATGCTGAATACAGACAGTGAAACTGCTGTCACAAGAAGATAACCATGTTGTAAGCATTTAACATGCTTCACCTAAGAATCTTATATCCGCCTTTTAGGGAATAAATATTGCACCCGACTAGAAGAAGATAGACAACTCACTACTGTGATGCTGGATTGTGTCGTTGTGTGACTTGTCTCCTTGCTGCGAGAATAAACTAACCTACCTTAACTTGGGGAGCCTGAGTGCCTTTTGTAACATTACTCTAACATGATGTGATGTGGTTATAGTTTACAGTTCTGATGTGTTGTGTGATAGTTTACAGTGCTGATGTGATGTGGTTATAGTTTACAGTGCTGATGTGTTGTGGTTATAGTTTACAGTGCTGATGTGTTGTGTGATAGTTTACAGTGCTGATGTGATGTGGTTACAGTTTACAGTGCTGATGTGATGTGGTTATAGTTTACAGTGCTGATGTGTTGTGTGATAGTTTACAGTGCTGATGTGTTGTGGTTATAGTTTACAGTGCTGATGTGATGTGGTTATAGTTTACAGTGCTGATGTGATGTGGTTATAGTTTACAGTGCTGATGTGCTGTGTGATAGTTTATAGTGCTGATGTGTTGTGTGATAGTTTACAGTGCTGATGTGTTGTGGTTATAGTTTAAAGTGCTGATGTGATGTGGTTATAGTTTACAGAGGTGAGGTTATAGTTTACAGAGGTGAGGTTATGGTTTACAGAGGTGAGGTTATGGTTTACAGAGGTGAGGTTATGGTTTACAGAGGTGAGGTTATAGTTTACAGAGGTGAGGTTATAGTTTACAGAGGTGAGGTTATGGTTTACAGAGGTGTGATTATAGTTTACAGAGGTGTGGTTATGGTTTACAGAGGTGTGGTTATAGTTTATAGAGGTGTGGTTTACTGCTCTGCATACCTGTAGGGTAAATGGGTCAATGACTTGACAGAGCTGCTGAGGTTTGGCATCAAAAGAGACCGGCCGATGGAGGACACGCCCACTGCTGTACACCACCCAGCCCGCCTCCAGATCCTCATTACGACAATACACAAAGCCCCTGACGGAGAGGAGTAAGACACAGAGTGACAGGGGCAGACATGACTCATTCAGCCCATATGAAATATCTGTTTATGCTGGACACTAGCATCCTCAGTACGGCAGCCCTGAGTACCAGCAGGGCTGGGGACTACAGGGAAAAGAAATACAAAGTGTGTGTGTGTGCGTCTGCGATGTGTGACGTATCAGATGCAGACAGAATTGTAGTAACTGAGCGTGCATGTTTGTGGGTGCATGTGTGTGTGAATGTGTGTTTGTTTGCGTGCGCGTGCGTGTGTGTGTGAGTGTGTGTGTGTGAATGTGTGTGCATGTGTGTGTGTGTGTGTGTGCACGCTTGCATGCGCGCGTGTGTGTGAATGTGTGCGTGTGGATATGTGTGCATGTGTGTGAGTGTGTGAATGTGTGTGTGTGTGATGTATCAGATGGAGACAGAGTTGTAGTAATTCTGTGTGCGTGTGTGTGTCTGATACGTCAGATGGAGAGAGAGTTGTAGTAACTGTGTGTGCGTGTATGTGTCTGTGTGTATGTATGTGTGTGAATGTGTGTGTGTGATGTATCAGATGGAGACAGAGTTGTAGTAATTCTGTGTGCGTGTGTGTGTGTGTGTGTGTGTGTGTGTGCATGTGTGTGTGTGATGTATCAGATGGAGACAGAGTTGTAGTAATTCTGTGTGCGTGTGTGTGTGTGTGTGTGTGTGTGTGTGCATGTGTGTGTGTGATGTATCAGATGGAGACAGAGTTGTAGTAATTCTGTGTGCGTGTGTGTGTGTGTGTGTGTGTGCGCATGTGTGTGTGTGTGATGTATCAGATGGAGACAGAGTTGTAGTAATTCTGTGTGTGTGTGTGTGTGTGTGTGTGTGATGTATCAGATGGAGACAGAGTTGTAGTAATTCTGTGTGTGTGTGTGTGTGTGATGTATCAGATGGAGACAGAGTTGTAGTAATTCTGTGTGCGTGTGTGTGTGCATGTTGTATTACCTCAGAGTGCCATGGAGTCCAGAGCCCAGTTTACTGAGACCTCTACCACACGAGTTACTGCTGTACAAATACAGGCCATCAGAGGCCAGGCACCGGCCCACATCAGAGTCTGAGAGAAAGAGACAGAGACAGAGACAGAGACAGAGACAGAGACAGAGAGAACGAGAGAGAGAGAGAGAGAGAGAGAGAGAGAAAGATACATAGATAGATAGACAGATAGAAAGATAGATAGATGGAGAGAGACAGAGAAAGAGAGAGAGGGAGACAGAGAGAGACAGAGAAAGGGTGAAAGAGAGATAAAGTCAGTTCAGATTTGGGTAGTGTATTATATTTGTAGGAGATTTGTGTTAAGTGTATGTTGTGTTCAGTCACGGAAGAACACACACTCACTTCCACTGGTCAAAGGGAGAGGGAGGGGGGAGGGAGAGGGAGGGGGGAGGGGGGAGGGGAGGGAGAGAGAGAGAGGGATGGGGAAAGCCGAAGAGAACAAGGAGAGGACAAGAAAGAGACAGAGCATTCCGAAGGATGGAACTCATGGTTAATTTAAAGAGGAGAATACATGTGACAGACAAGGAGAGAAATGAGTGACAGAACTCAGTGATCCACTGCTTTTATTTCCTCCGTGTGTGTGTGTGCGTGTGTGTGTGTATGTGTTTCATTGAGTCTGCTACTGGGGTCTGTTTTGAAATGTTTCTGATTACAAACTGAGTGAACTCAGACTACAGACAGCTCTCTGGTACTGAGGCTTCTCTCTCATCTGTAAACATCTGCTGACCCTCCTCCCGTTAGCACACAGGCCTCCTCCCGGCTTTCTGCTCATGGTTTGGTGAGAAGCTGAGCAGTGGGAGAGGCAGGGAGAAGGAAATAACAGGCCCTGTTTGGGGATCAGAAGTGTACTTTACTTTTTATAGCGTTTGTGCTGGAGTACCTATAGGGGAGACTGATCTTTGAAAAGTCTTAAAGATCTTTCAGCATAAACCTCAACTCATCCTTCACACTAATTAATATTTACATTTCTGTATACATTTCTAAGTCAAATGAGAGTACACAAGCTCTAACCCTAACCCCTTTTAGGCCAAAGCTATATGGATTTCTACACAGCACATGTATGGAGTCTGTATGTGTGTGTGTGTGTGTGTGTGTGTGTGTGTGTGTGTGTGTGTGTGTGTGTGTGTCTTAAGCAAGGAAAAAGGGACCATTTTCATTCCTGAGAAAAGAACAACACAAGACACAATAATAATAACAATAGTTTAAAGAAGTAATTGTTGTTTCACACTTTTACACACACACACACACACACACACACACACACACACACACCCCATAATCAACAAAATCTGTTTGGCAGATCATTTTAGGACAAAAGAAATACTTCAGCACTGAGAGGAGCTCCTGATAAAAATGTCTTTACAGCTGAAATGGGACAGTAAGGCTTTAGGTCATCTTATATATGGAGGTCACCTTACAGCATCTTAC
>NC_044495.1:62884481-62906981 GCF_902362185.1 Chanos chanos | reverse complement strand
CGCCAGCTGCCGCTGCGCCCCCCAGAGGCCACGCAGGGCATTGAGACGATACTCCAGCAGACGGGCGTACGCGTTGCTCTGGTTACCGCAAATGGCACGGAGACGCTCGGCCAGCTCAGCCGCGTTTTTACTCTCAAACGACAGGATCTGTGGGAGGGAAGAGAGAGAAGCTCAGAGCCACAGATTTATTAACAACTAGACATTCAGTGGAGTTTTCAAAGAAAATACCGTCTCATTTATATCGGCATAAATCAGGGGAATTCTGGGTAATGTGATTCAGATCATTTGCCCATAGCCTATATCTCATTTCATACCTCTGACTGCTGAAAAAACAACCTGTGTAACAGTGACAGACATGGTGACCAATCAGAGCGCAGAACTGAAAATACAAAGCAACACCTCCGACACTGGGCCTACAGGTCCCTGTCTCTGAGGCTGTTTCAGAAAAAGGCCTGAGAGGAGCAGACACAGCAGCATCTCAGAGCTACGCATTCCAGAGAGGCCAGGGCATCACAACACAAAATCCATTAGTCCATTTGACTGCAGTATTTCATATTGATTTGGTTTAGAATATGCTAACGCTGTCTAAACGCTCTTTAATGGGGGGAAGGATCGGCAGCCCAGATAAAAATACTCCCCGATCCCAGAGCCTGTCAGCACAGTACACTACAGTACAGCACAGCACAGAGCAGCACAGCGCAGCACAGCACAGCACAGCACAGCACAGCACAGCACAGCACAATACAGCACAGCACAATACAGCACAGTACAGCACAGCACAATACAGCACAGTACAGCACAGAGCAGCACAGCGCAGCACAGCACAGCACAGCACAGCACAATACAGCACAGCACAGCACAATACAGCACAGCACAGCACAGCACAGCACAGCACAGTACACTACAGTACAGCACAGCACAGCACAGCACAGCACAGCGCAGCACAATACAGCACAGCACAGCACAGTACAGCACAATACAGCACAGCACAGCACAGCACAATACAGCACAGCACAATACAGCACAGCACAGTACATCACAGCTCAGTACATCACAGCTCAGTACAGTACAGCACAGCACAGCACAGCACAGCACAGCACAGCACAATACAGCACAGCACAGCACAGCACAGCACAGCACAGTACAGCACAGCACAGTACAGTACAGTCAGACACCATAGCGCCCGTGCGTGTGTGTGTGTGTGTTAGCAGAGGCCTGGGACCAGACTAAATGTCTTATTCACATTCTCATAAAGTAGACGTATTAATGACCCACTGAGGTACAAGATTAACCTAAAAATAAGCTACGAATAAACTTTCCACTGGTAACAGTTTTTCCCATTAGTGTGAATCCCTTTTGCATTCATGTGACATTTGAGCAGAGGTGGACTAAACTGTAATAAGGCCAGCATTGTCCATTCAACCCCCCTGATTATACTGCCCTCTCTCTCCCTTAATCCCCCCCCCCCCCCTCTCCCTTATTTTCTCCCTGCCCCCCCCCCCCTTACTTACTTTCTATCTCCTCCCCCCTCTCCCTTAATTTCTCTCTCTCCCCTGGATGCTAACATAAGGCACTGATTAGGTTACCATGGGCCGGACTCAGTGAGACTGCAGTGAGACCACATACTGGAAACAGACATGTGACCTCAACTACCTACAGCACCAAGTTTTCCCTGATGGAGGACTGGCAGCAGTGCACTAACATTAGACTAACATTAGACTAACACAAGACTAACATTAGACTAACACTAGACTAACACAGGACTAACACAGGACTAACACAGGACTATCACAAGACTAACATTAGACTAACATTAGACTAACACAAGACTAACACAAGACTAACACTCTACTAACTCATGACTACACTAGACTAACACTCAACTAACACATGACTAAAATTAGAGAAACACTCAACAAACACAAGACAAACATTAGACTAACACTCAACACAAGACTAACACTACACCAACACTCAACTAACACAAGGTTTACATTGGACTAACTAGACTAACACTCAGCTAACAGCATTTAGAGAATGCAGTGGCCAAAGGTTGAGCCCGGTTGTGTCTCTGATCCAGATAATGGACAGCACACTCCTTAGAAACACTCCGCAGCACTGCTGTCCTGCATGGTCCTGAACTCAAGTAATGAGATGGATCGTGAATGAATGAATAAGTCATGTCAAAAAACACCAAAACAAAACAACAGTGTCTACCCACTGCTAACTATCAGCTGAGTCTGGCTGAGGAAAGACAGGGGCTATCCAGAACTGGACAGTCCGATCCAAGTCAGAGTCAGGAGGACCAGAACTACATAAACACACAGAAAACAAACAGCCCATCCAGTAAATAAATATGCGTGGATGAGAGGAACCGATAATTATGTTAGCTAACGTTATTATAGTGCTCAACAGTCTATGTCTTTCAATTCAACTTCTGGAAACCCGAATTTTAATGATACTAAAATCACAAAATGTGAACCAAGTATTGCTTTGACAGCTCCTCGGCTCTCAGCTGAAACAAGCCACGCACCCACTGGACTTCTGACTCTTTCTGAATCCTGCTCTAATCCCCACCACTCAAGACACAAAGTCAGAGACAAACTCTATTTCTCCTTTATTCAGTATTCAGTGCCTTTAATAAGACTCCAATGGCACCAGCCATACTGGGAAACTATAGATAAACCAACACTGATAATTCAAAGTCATCCGTCAGCAAGGAAGGCCTGTGAACAGCCCGACTGAATGAGCACCACATAAGTGCCAAAGCCATAACACTTTTCATCTAATGATTCGCTTACAATCTAGCAAAACTGTCCACTACTGAGAGCGTTCTGTCACCAGCAAGAATCTTCCACAGATTCATTTTGGGGACTACTGAGTGGATATGCGATGTTTGTGCTAACCTAGCTTATAAAATAGCGGAGTACGAGCTACCAGCTGATTAGCTGAATGAGCTAACAGATGGAATAAAATGACGCTAAACACGCAAACACTGGAACTGTATTTGTAGCTGTTGGACCTCCATGCTCATAAACTAGACAAAATGACACATTAACGCCAGAAGCACGCAAAATCATAACTGTTAAATCAGCAGGCTCACGAACCATTACCTCAATAGGCTAACTGTTTTTAAAAGGCTAGCTCACTTGAATAATGAACTTAGGTTTCGCAAAGGGGTCTCTTTAAAAAGGCTTTATTTCCAAACGTGGAGACTGAAGATCCAAGCCAATGAGACTCCATACCCCCCTCGGCAGATTTAGCTATTTCACACCAGGTAGTGTCGAAGCTATAGAGAGCAAGTCAAGTGATATGATAACTGGACAGTTAAACTGAATTTGTTAAAACGTCTGTGCATGCTTCGGCTGGTAACAAGTCCATTTGAAAATCTTTTTCAGCTGAGGCTGAAAAGCCCTAGCAAAGAAAGTGTGTTATGTTTTCATAATGATTGTATGTGTGATATGGGTGTATTTGATATGACAGGCGTGTGACTGTCAACAAGGCTATCTGACAGCTGCAGGCGTCCCAGCACAACTTCGCCTCGTATCTTACAGTCCGAGGGACGCATACGAGGAGTTTAAAATGTCCAGTACCTTTTCCTGTCGGTTTCACTGATCGTAACCAAAGCAGGATAACAACGGCTATTTAGGTGTCTAAGAGGCTTTATCCATTATTTCTTTGTGATTGAAAGACCTCATATTTTACCTCTTGCTCCGTGTCACCCTGCTCGGATACGCCGATTTCACTCGGCAGTTCAGCCAGATCTGTTACCCGAATCAGACCATCATGAAGGAAAATCGTCTCTTCCTTCACCGACAGCCACTGGGCCGAATCCCCGGCCCCCGAGCCCATCTCTCTCTCCGCCGGGAAAAATATCAAAGTGGTCGAACATTAAATTAAGGTATTTCGCGGTTAAGTCGGTGCTCTACACAGCGGCAAGCACTCCACTGTCAGCAGAAACAGACATCCGTGCACAGTGGCAATTCAGCAACGCCCGTGTCCTCTGTAGCTATGCTAACCGATAGCCTTTAGCTCTGGAGGATACAGGTCTAGGTTACGATACGCCCTTATGTATCGCTACCTATGCTAAAGCTAAGCTACTCGCTAACCATTAGCTCTATACAGGTTTAACGGACTGATCTGTCCAATGCGCTCTCTAGTATTTTCCGTTCAGTGGGCGTGACACTGCCCCAAATTTGTTGTGTTATAACCGTTATGTCAATTCCTGCTCTTTGTAACTGAGACGTGAGCCTTATCAGGCTCCGTAAACGCGTCGAGGAAAGCAGAATCGAAGCCGTTGATGACCCAACTCAGTTTAAAGGCAAACGGGCAGATAATGAAACCCTCAGTTGCCACTGAGACGCTATATCAAAGAATTTTTGTGAGAGAAGACCGCCGACTCCCGGTTTTCTTCCGCCTTGAGTCACCTGGAGTCACATGCTAGTCTATAAAATCTTCTATTGGCTTAAATTTTGGTAAGTGCAGTCAGAGTGGAGATCTATGAAGTTTTTGGAACTTTTTACAGACAGTGAAATGTTTTGGCGTTAAATAATAACGTGTATCAGCTACGTAGTTTAAATTTTAACTTGTGTGAATGCTTTGATTTTAATTTAAAAGTTCTCTGTCATCATGACGTAAAATGTGTTAATATTCATATTCTGTTAGCTGTTTTGGCAGCAACTGTTCAATTCAATTCAAGTTTACTTGTATAGCACTTTTCAGAATTAAAATGGTAAAGCAGCTTTACCTGGGTCAGAGTCTAAACTCTCCAGTGAGCAAACTCAAGGTGACAGTGGCAAGAAAAAAACTCCTTAAAATTATGTGAATAGAAGGAAGAAACCTTGGGAGGAACCAAGACTCAGAGGGGGAGCCCAACCACTTCTGTTCGGCACGTAGAATAAAGATATTCACAGAATAGAAAGAGTCCAGGGTGACCAGATTCAATGGCTTATTAAATTGCTTACCATGTATAATTTGTTGTGTTTACAGTACAAAAGGGTTATGGTATAGAAGGTTCTAGGAGTTCTAGATAGTAAAGGATATGAGTTGTAAGTGATAACAAGTTTCAGGCTGAGAGGCAGTATCACAGGTAAACCACAGGGTGTAACATGCAGGATAAGCGTGCGAGGGGTGATGAGTCTGGGTAGGGATAGGAGCAGAAGTTTGTAATCCTCAGGTTGGGAGCAGGGGATTCGAGATCTCAGGACAGGAGCTTGCAGGAGATGCAGACAGAGGGACAGGAATACGTAGGCCAAATGTTGGGAGCAGGGAAGAGGGGGGGAGAGAAGAGAGGAGAAGAGAGGAGAAGAAGAAGAGAAGAGAAGAAGAAGAGAAGAGAGGAGAGGAGAAGAGAAGAGAAGAAGAAGAGAAGAGAGGAGAGGAGAGGAGAAGAGAAGAGAAGAGAAGAGAAGAGAAGAGAAGAGAAGAGAAGAAGAAGAGAAGAAGAAGAGAAGAGAAGAGAGGAGAGGAGAGGAGAGGAGAGGAGAAGAGAAGAGGAAACGAGACTGTCGAGTGTAAAATGTTTTAAAATGATTTTGATTTGATTTGAGTGCAGTACTAGATCAAACCCAATTAATGTCGCATGAAACCAAAAAGAAAGAAAAATAAACAGGTTTTCAGATTGGACAAAAAATATTTGTAAACTGTCCCTAAAGTAAACCATTTCATTAATACAGCTGTAATAACAAATGTGTTTCAGCTATTTCCAAAGAGCAGATTTTTCCTATTTTAGTCCACCAGCGCCCTCTATTGACCACAGTGCTGAACAGCCACAGGGAGGTCCTGCAGCAGGCACTCAGTAGGAAGGCAAACCAGAACAACAACTGTTTGTTTACCATAACTTGCTTTTTGGTGACCATAAACACCGATCTGGACAAACTGGAGAATATGCAATTACCAGCACACAGACTGTTCTCCCTGTTACCGCCCCGCAGACGACACAGGAGCATGGGCTGCATGTACTACTAGACTTAAGGCCAGTTTTTATCACCAGGCCATCAGGCTTCTCAACTCACATATCTAAATACTCCACATCGTATATTTACTTACCTGCTTGTCTGCACTGGTTACTGTTTAATGCACTATCATCCATGACTGCTGCTGTCCAACCAGGACTGCTGCTTACCCTATGTACAATGCTGCTATATACACTTGTCACTTTACTTTTATGCATTAATCCTCTTTTCCATACCTGCATATGATGTCATATTGTATTTATAGCTCATGCCATATTTGTATTTAAATGTTTTATCTTACATTCTACGTTTCATAGGACTAGTGCTCTAGTGCTCCTGTTTTTCTCGTCCCACACATTTCATTGTACCGCTGACCCTGATTTAACCTACATATGACAAATCAAACTGAAACTGAAACTGACACTGAAAATGAAACAATTTTCCCAAGTTTGTAATTTGTCTAAGAAACATGTAACTTTATCAACAAGAGGTCCCACAAGAGGTTGTTAAATTTTCTCTACTTGATCAAAGACAGAAATAGCCAGCTTATATCTTTAATCAGATGTGTTGAGAAACTACACCCTCTGGGGTTTTGTTTCATGTGCCCAAATGTAAAAGAGCTGAGTACCAAGCTCTGCAGTTGGGTGATGTCTGATTAACAGTGTCCCCACTCTGAGCTACTCTGTGGCTTTTATCTGTCCATCAGAAACTTCCAGTGAAAATTTACCGGCTTGTCCCGTTCACCTCTATCTCTCGTCTCGTGTTGATGAGACAACCGTGCTCATGGATTGGCAAGTTGCAAACTGATTGCATTTGATTTAGCAGAAATAAAAAATAATGTCTTACAACATCGCTTATATCTGTCTTTTTATTTTATTTCATTTTTGTTGTTGTCAGTTTCACCAAAAATCCCCTTTGTTGTTCTGCACATTAATGATAATTACTCTTTGTCTGGCATCATGGAAAGCACATGCACGTTTTCTGTGCAGTGGCGCCCCCTGTAGGGTTAGTCCCACCTGTGGCGCTAACACTTAATGGACACGTCAGGAGGGGACTGGCATGCCGGTGCCTTCTTTTCTTTTAAGGAGTAAGAATTTGTAGTTAGTGTTTTGAATGTAAGGAGATCATAGGCAGGTGTTTGAGAAAACGAGAAACCTCGGTTGAACATATTGAAGTAAACGTGTGTATGTGTATGTGTGTCTGTGTGTGTGTCTGTGTATGTGTATGTGTGTGTGTGTCTGTGTGTGTGTATGTGTATGTGTGTCTGTGTATGTGTCTTTGTGTGTGTATGTGTATGTGTGTCTGTGTATGTGTATGTATGTGTATGTGTATGTGTGTCTGTGTGTCTGTGTGTGTGTATGTGTATGTGTGTCTGTGTGTGTGTATGTGGGTCTGTGTGTGTCTGTGTGTGTATGTGTATGTGTATGTGTATGTGTGTCTGTGTATGTGTCTTTGTGTGTGTATGTGTGTCTGTGTGTGAGTCTGTGTATGTGTATGTATGTGTATGTGTGTGTGTGTCTGTGTGTGTGTATGTGTGTCTGTGTATGTGTCTGTGTGTGTGTCTGTGTCTGTGTATGTGTGTGTGTGTCTGTGTGTGTGTATGTGTATGTGTATGTGTGTCTGTGTATGTGTCTGTGTATGTGTCTTTGTGTGTGTATGTGTATGTGTCTGTGTATGTGTATGTATGTGTATGTGTACAGGGCTGGATTAACATGGTCAGGGGCCCCTAGGCTACAAGCTGCTGTGGGCCCCCAACCCCCCCCCAACACCCCCGTTCCCGGTCCCCCGTCTGCCCGTCCCTCGTCCGCCCACCTTAGGCTACATCTATTTCATCTAGCTAGATAGATAGATAGATAGACAGATAGATAGATAGATAGATAGATAGCCCTAGATAGATAGATAGGCCTAGATAGATAGATAGATAGATAGATAGATATTTTTTGTTTTGTTTTTTGTTGTTTTTGTGTGTTTTTTTGTTGTTTTTATTTTATTTTATTTTTTTTATATTATTATTTTTTTTTTTCAAACTATTTTAAACTATTAAACTCTGGTCTTTTGGGCCAGTGAAACAGAACAGCTAAAACTCAAGGAATTGACAACTTATTATTTTCTTTCGCTCATAAGTACTGTCGCTGTTCAACTACAGACTGACACAGTACGTGACGCCTAACGTTTATATATGAAAGGCGGATTCCCCATAACCAATCAGTGTCCGGTTATTTAAATATTCATTTTGCGTCAATGAATAATACGTTTTTGTTTCTTTTGACCAATTGGGGGCCCCCTGTGCGGCGGGGGCGTGATTTTGAGCTAATGAATATGATATATATTTTTTTCTTTTGACCAATCGGGGGCCCCCTCTGAGGCGCGGGGGCGTGGGGGCCCCTAGGCTTAAGCCATATGAAGCCTGTGCGGTGATCCGGGCGTGTATGTGTATGTATGTGTATGTGTGTGTGTATGTGTCTGTGTGTGTGTATGTGTGTCTGTGTCTGTGTCTGTGTGTGTGTATGTGTATGTGTCTGTGTGTGTGTATGTGTATGTGTGTGTATGTGTGTGTGTGTGTGTGTGTGTGTGTCTGTGTATGTGTATGTGTGTGTGTGTCTGTGTCTGTGTGTGTGTATGTGTATGTGTCTGTGTGTGTGTATGTGTGTGTGTGTGTCTGTGTGTGTGTATGTGTATGTGTGTGTATGTGTGTGTGTGTGTGTGTGTGTCTGTGTGTGTGTATGTGTATGTGTCTGTGTGTGTGTATGTGTGTGTGTGTGTCTGTGTGTGTGTATGTGTATGTGTGTGTATGTGTGTGTGTGTGTGTGTGTGTCTGTGTATGTGTATGTGTATGTGTGTGTATGTGTGTTGCAAATGTGCCCTAGTTCCATTTAAAGCCAATTTTATTCAGATTCATTCTGTTGTTCTGTTTGATTTTAACTGATATAACAAACACTGATGTTAGTGTTTCTATTCTCTGAGTATGTGAATCATTTCCTAATTTTCTGAATGTTGTGATCCAGGAACCTGGGAGAATTATTACCCTAGGAGTACAATTGTAATAGTTACTTCAGTGCTATTATTGAATATATTTCAATGCCAATGATGAGTTATTTTGAGCTGTTTCTAGATTTAGTGTCCAGGGCATTGAGCTCTTAATAAAGTTTTTCAGAGTAACTGTGTTTTAACTGGATTTGTACAGTATTATCAAGTAAGGATATGGTTGTATCTGAGTGATATCAATATCCAGCCTAATATTTACTGCAAGCCATTAACTGTAACCTGTCTATAGCATGAACTGTAACTTATCTATAGAACTGGGATGACATATAAGCCATGAACTGTAACTTATCTATAGCACTGGGATGACATATAAGCCATGAACTGTAACTTATCTATAGGACTGGGATGACATATAAGCCATTAACTGTAACTTATCTATAGGACTGGGATGACATATAAGCCATGAACTGTAACTTATCTATAGGACTGGGATGACATATAAGCCATTAACTGTTATCTGTCTATAGCATTAACTGTTATCTGTCTATAGCATTAATGGTAGCCTGTCTATAGCATTAACTGTTATCTGTCTATAGCATTAATGGTAGCCTGTCTATAGCATTAACTGTTATCTGTCTATAGCATTAATGGTAGCCTGTCTATAGCATTAACTGTTATCTGTCTATAGCATTAATGGTAGCCTGTCTATAGCATTAACTGTTATCTGTCTATAGCATTAATGGTAGCCTGTCTATAGCATTAACTGTTATCTGTCTATAGCATTAATGGTAGCCTGTCTATAGCATTAACTGTTATCTGTCTATAGCATTAATGGTAGCCTGTCTATAGCATTAACTGTTATCTGTCTATAGCATTAATGGTAGCCTGTCTATAGCATTGGGACGACAGGATAGACTGTCCCTGGCTCAGTGCTAGACACTACCTTAGATGACCCCTGACCCTAACCGTAACCCCTAACCTTAACCCCTGAAGGGCAGCCGTCATTAGGAAATCAGTAAGTGAGTTTGTGTCTCCTGTGGTGATGGTTCAAAAGAAGGATGGACGTCCCTAGAGATGCATGGAAAGACTGTCAGAGACAACACAACAGGTATTCCTGTATATATCCATATCTGTACGGTGCTCTGACTGTTCATTCTGATTTACACTGGACAAGGAGAGATCAAGACACTGATCTCGCATGCACTCAGATTATCTCTTTATTTATATATTTTGTATAATTAAATACAGAGGTAACACACTAGGAAATGAGAGACTCTCACCACACACTCACATCAAATCATTTCACCTCCCTGATGTTTACCCCCGACCCTGCTAAAAAACTGTCAAAACCTTGGACACATAAAACCTTGTGCTTGTCAAAAGGGTTTTGAAATAAATATGTTGCTCTAAATACATGTTTAGGTTACATATTTTGGTAAGTTATGCATTTTTGGTGAGTTATACATTTTTAGGTTTGGTTTTTCCTTTGAAGGATTTGTGCTGTCTGTCTGAATGTTCCATCCTCTGAGGTTTAAACCATCAGGACTGTTCAGCCTTTTAATGAAAGTCTGTTCTTGACAACCTTCGTCTTCCTGGGGTTGAACAGTTTACGGCAGTGTTTGTACAGCTGAACTGGAGTTTTTCTGCCTGAAGCCTTCTCTGGACTCCCTGGTTCAGCTCTGTCCCGTCCAGCTTCTGCTGTTTTCCTCAATGCCGACACCAAGTCTGTAGCTATGGAAAAGACTGCAGGGCACCTATACAGTGATGAATACATAGTGAAGATAGATAGAGATAAAGAGAGAGAGAGAGAGAGAGAGAGAGAGAGATAAAGAGAGAGAGTGTTTGAGATAAAGAGGGAAAAAGAGAACAGTTGACATATAAGGATTGAGATTTTTGATTAGTGAGGTCAAACTAAGGCGTCCCTACCGGAATGAGTGGTGGTTTGACTCACTCTGAGCTGTTTGTGCACTGTGTGTTATGTTCGACTCACTCTGAGCTGTTCGTGCACTGTGTGTTATGTTTGACTCACTCTGAGCTGTTCGTGCACTGTGTGTCATGTTTGACTCACTCTGAGCTGTTCGTGCACTGTGTGTCATGTTTGACTCACTCTGAGCTGTTCGTGCACTGTGTGTCATGTTTGACTCACTCTGAGCTGTTCGTGCACTGTGTGTCATGTTTGGCTCACTCTGAGCTGTTCGTGCACTGTGTGTCATGTTTGACTCACTCTGAGCTGTTCGTGCACTGTGTGTCATGTTTGACTCACTCTGAGCTGTTCGTGCACTGTGTGTCATGTTTGGCTCACTCTGAGCTGTTCGTGCACTTTGTGTCATATTTGACTTACTCTGAGCTGTTCATGCACTGTGTGTTATGTTTGACTCACTCTGAGCTGTTCGTGCACTGTGTGTCATGTTTGACTCACTCTGAGCTGTTCGTGCACTGTGTGTCATGTTGAAAACAGGACTGAGAAACATGGTCCCAGAGTAAAAATGCAATGACGTTTCTCACATTAAGATGTTGCAGATGCTCAGCCAACCTGCAGAATGACAGGAGAGAGAGAGAGAGAGAGAGAGAGAGAGAAAGAGAGAGATGCAAACCAAGTATGAGATGCAGTAGGTAAAAGCAGTGTTTCTCAACCACATTATTTTGAATAGATGATGTCTGTCAGGTGAAATCTACAGTATAGTGGCAGTAAGTGGCTCAGACCTGAGTGTGCAGTCACAGTGGTAAATTGTGGTTGATTCTGTATTGTGATAACCATATCTCCTCTCCTGAGGTTGAATCTTATACTTGCAGTTATCCAGAGTTCTGACAACCTCACACATCTCGGGAATTCCTGCAAAACGGCACAAAGACATAACTAACAAAATCCAAAGAATAAAAGAAATAAATGAGTCTGTTATTTAGACATGTCCTGAGCAGTATTCTCACATTTCCCCTTACTTACGCTGATCCTCTACCCTGAATTTTCACAGCATTCAGCTCTGGCATTTTAAACAGGCAGGAATGCAGTCGTTAAACTGACACATTTATGACCAAAGAATTCATGGAAAGTTTGTGGCCTCAAATTCTGAATTTGCAGCCTGAATATCTATGTGTTTTTATTCTTCTCTCTGCGTGGCCTTAAAGTTCACAATGAGGTAATTGTCTGATGGGCTCCACGCTACAGTGGCATGTCAGGTATGAGGATGCCCAGGGGTCCGTGCCCGCGGGGGGCACGCACAGCTTTGGGTGGGATATATAGTCTGTGAGTGAGGTGACAGAGCAGATGTTGTGCTGTGAGCCCAGCCTGCAGGGACACTGAACGCTGGACATGCTGAGACTGGTCCTACTTATCTGATCCAACAAATGTGATCTCGCTCAGAAAATCAAATGAATGAAAAACTACCATGGATATCATTTGTGTTTTATACACATCTGCTTTTTCTGACAAGGGGAACCGATCAGAAAGAGCTTACCTGTTGGACTGAACCTTCTGGAAAGTTTATTTCTCAGATTTGAACGTGTTCTTATTTCAGTTGAGGGCACAATGTTGTCCCCTAAAACGTACAGCGGTTTCTCTGATAGAAGGGGTGTTTCCGTAGGTAAAGTCAGTGGATGTGAAATCATATTCTGAGAGTGGGTAAGCTCCGAGCGGAGACTCGTCACCAAGCGTGTGGAAGATGACGGCGGGTCCTTTGCCTTTGTGGCAGCTCTCATGTCTCTGGAGAGAGGGACACTATCTGTTGTTGTGTTAAGTGCAATTGGCAGCAAGTTCATACTTGTGGGTGAGATTGTGGCAAGTATTTGAGATGATAAGAACTCAAAGGTTGTCCTCAGTTTTGGATACTGGGTAATCTGAGTTAGAGGAGTGATGTTAGTCTCTGGAGATGTGGTAATCTTCGGCAAAGGGGTCATTTTTAATTTTTGCTTTGAATAATTCGTTTTCTTGACTGCGGATGTTACAGATAGAGATGTACTTTTCACTTTCCGACCTTTGACCTGCCCTCTTTGGAAGGGATTTTTCTTGCTGAGAGAGGTTTTTTTTCTTTTTTGGTGAAAGTAGTGGTATTACTGAAGGTGTGTTTTTGTTGTCTGCTGATTCCGTGCTCTTTGCTGATGGAATTTCTCTCTGAGTTGGAAGAGGTAACGTCTGCAGAGGAGATGTCTGCTGAAGCAGTGGGGCTGTGGATGTAAACAGATGATCCTCTTTTTTGAAACTGCCTTTTTTCTTACAAGATCTGCCTTTCTTATGGGGAAGGAAGTTATCACCTCTTGGAGGTTCTGTGTGAGAACAGCGCTGCCGGATTTTCAGTGGCTTTCTTTGCGAGGCGGTTGTGAGGATTGAGGATGGTAGCTGTGCTTTAAATGAGCTGACTTGTGCATGAACTGTGGTTGTCTGAGTTTGAGCTGTAGACGTTTCCTGCGATATTTTGACTCTTAACTTTCCTGATGCGCGTGCCATCGTCAGAGGGACGGTTGTGTGAACAGGACTCATAGTTGTGTGGGAGGGAAGTGTGGCCCTTTGGGTGGGGGCCCCCATGGTCTGCAGTGATGGAGAAGCAGCCGTTTGACTCAGTGGTTGTTTCCTTCCTCTGCCACATGGATCTCCAGCCCTTTGGCTGAACTGGAAGGTGTCTCCTCTGGCAGGTCCCACTAGTCTACATCTCCTTCGGGCTTTGGTTGATTTCCTCTGGTTTGGTTTTGGATGTTTGTCCTGTGCTGTCTGGTTTGTTTTAGGCAGTTCAGGCGGTTTGGTCTGGTACGGTGTGGGAGGTTCCGCCAGTTTGTTTGTCTGGTTTGTTTTAGGCAGTTCAGGCGGTTTTGTCTGGTTTGGTTTGGCAGCTTTGCCCATTTTCGTCTGGTTCGATTTGGTGGATTTGACCTTTTTTTTTTTTTCGGTTTGGTTTGGGGGGTTGTTGTACCCTCTTGGTCGAAGGTCTGACTGTAATCTGATCGTCTGGCGGTGTAGACGTGAGAGCTGGAGTGTACGGTTTAGGATTTCGCAAAACAGCCAGAGGAGCCACCTGAGCCGACGTGCACCTGGAAACCACATAAGGACACCCAGGTCTGAGCAAACGTCTCTCAAGTCAGCCGTCAGCTGGAATAAAGAAACTTTACAAACACAGGCTTTGATCTATTTGTTTTAAAATAAAGACATCATTGCCACACATGGCTAAAGAGGCAGCACCATGGAAACTGTAGAAGGGTGTGGTTTCCATGGAAAAGAGAGCAGGGTGTGAATCGGTTACCAGAAGGGGCAGGATCCAGCATGAATGTCTAACAAGTCAATGCAAGCAGTTCAGATAAACCACAGAGCTAATGCTACTGCTTTAGAAATGTCCAACAGTTTCACTGATTTACGATTAAAAAGCTGGTTTTCTCTATGATGAGCTTTAGACAGGACAGCGAGAGGATAAACTGCAAACTCAGTTACTGATACGGCAGAATCACAGCCACACCCGGACAAGTAAACATCTGTGAACAGGCAACCAATACAGTTTAGCATAGCTCCAATTAATGTGTTGTAAACCAAATTATTTGCATAAAAACAGAACATAAAGTCATCCAGTGAACGAGTGACATGCCTGTGCCTAAACACTGTTTCTGACCATGCATTCCAGAAGCCACCACTCACCTGCCCCACCAGCTCAGCTGGGTGCAGCGCTTCTCCTGGACGAGGTCAAAACACGGGATCTTCAGCAGGTTGAAGAAACTGTAGCCCACCATGTTTGAGACAGTGTCATTAGCATCCAGTAGGCACTGCTGAAATCTATGAGTATATGTGTGTGTGTGAGAGAGAGAGAGAGAGAGAGAGAGGGGGGGGTGGGGGTGGGGGTGGGGGGGGTAATGATATGATGCGGTTTAATATTTTCCACTGGCAGATCATCCTCTGAATACTGAAACTCACGTTTTCCAATCTGGAGAAAACAGTGGTGGGGGAGACTATGTGAAGAACCACGGAGCTGAAAAGGTTTCTAATTGTCCCTCTCTTCTTTGGCAGAAAAGAAACAAAGACTTACATATAAGTCTATAAAACCATCCAGCTAACACTTAATTAGTGATATAATCCTGGGCAGACGTTGGAAATTCTTTTCTATGTCTTCCCCAGCATCATCTTTAAAAAGCAAGTCTCACACTGAGTGTAAAATGACAGAACACAGAGGCCTCAGGCACACGAACTGTGGCAACATGTTAAAGTGCAGATTCTGGATTCAAACCCAGAGTGTGTGTTATTTCTGCTCAACATCAAGGCTGCGTTCAGAACTCCCAGCAATAAAGAGACCATATAAACATGCCATATAACATCATAGAATATAATATATGCTTTCGGCTCAGGGTGAATGATTACAGTGTCGAGTTCTCCTGTAGGATCTGAGGATGTGTGTGTGTGTGTGTGTGTGTGTGTGTCTCACCGGTGGTCGCAGTCGCAGTGGGAAACGGTGAAGGGCCTAGGGTTAAACACGCCAAAGTTCATGGAGAAGGAGCGAATGGTGCTGCTGCAGTAATCGTGCTCTCGACAGCACTGATCTGCACGCTCAAACATGCCTCAAAAACAAAAACAACAAAATATTCTCCTGCTGGACCAAACAAGCACAACAAAACCAACACACAAAATCCTACAGCCCTGCTGCCATTGTCCTCACTAAGTCTGAGTACCTAATGTTTATTTTTGCTCCTGAAATCTGGGGTTAAATACATGAAAACAGAAGACAGCTGTAAGCAGGTCCTTTATCCGGTTAGCAAAGACCGAAGCACATCCTTTACAAGCCAAGCTCTCATTTTTATCTGATTGGCTGTAAGTGAACAACCTTGGATAAATGTGATCTGTTTGGCAGACTGACAGTTTGCAAAACTGATATTCCAACACTGAATCCATGATTTACTACATGCCTTTTTCTTCATTAAGTCATTATAAAAGTATCACAGGTGTATAAGGCATCGTGTTTGAACAGCAAATATGATCAGTTCTGGAAATATTTTAGAACTGTTAAAACAAATGTAAAAGGTTTTCGTAGACGTTGCGTCAATGATAAACTAAACCATGATATGTACAAGGATTACATTAGCATAACGTTAGCTAATCATATTCCCATCACATTACCTAACCCTAACCCTAACCCTAACCCTAACATCATTATATTAATATCACATTAGCTGACATTACATTAACATCATTATATTAACATTACTTCAGATAACATCATTTTATAATCACATTAATGACCATTCAGTGCTTATCAACTCCACTCTCTGTTTCAGCAGCCATGGCAACAGCAGCAATGCAAACAAGACAGGAGAGTCATGCAGATAGGGGAGACGTGCGTCTCTCTTCACCTTAAATAACCTTAGATAAGATTAGGGGTCCGTGCTATTATTAAACAGTTTTCCCGGATCAGAATCTAGGTTCTCCCAAAACAGCCCTATTTGTTGCACGTGCAAATTATGAAACTGAGGTCCGCCAGTCCTCGAGCGGAGTTAGCGCCGTACATTAAAACTTACTACGGTTGCATAGCCAACAGAAATTGCACCGCCAAGCCTGGTGGAGCAGAGTTTTTTGGGGGGATAGAAATAAACTATTTATTTGGGAATGGATTGGACAGATGGTGGATACACGATTAGTGATAATAACACTCTGTCTTTCACAGCTGTATTAAGTGGGATATTACGTGTTGTAATAATTGACTGCTGAAGTTGTACTCTTAAGCTCACCTAACTGCTCATAATTTTTCGCACTGCTTCCCCTGCCACACCAAAGTGTCCCAGGGAATACCCACGCGCGCTTCTGGCGGACTCTGGCTCCAGATTTATTACTGGGGCTTCGGTCCAGTGCCCTCTTCGTAATGTGATTAAGACCAACAGGTCTGAGCTGACACGGGCTGTCTTTGGTGAAGAGCAGGCTGATGTTGTGGCGGAGATCTGAATTTTTTTGGTTATCCGTACCACCGTGTCCGTGGCATCCAGATAGGTAATGCCGGACGATGGTCGGATCGTGGGTTATTGAGCATGTATCGAGTTGCCCGTTTGCAGCCCAAACACTCCAGTAAAACTGCAGAGGCGCTGGATTAGAATTCGTTAAGTTTCGCAGAAAGCTGATCTGAGTGCCTCTGAGCGATGGTTTGGTGCGGAGGCAGAGAAGCGCGTGTCGTCCTACCATCTCTGAAACAGTCAGAAAATGTAGGTTGGAACTGCTGATGACCAAGAAAAGTTGAATGAAGTATATCTGATGCCTGACTCGCATCTCAAAACACAGAACAACTGCTTTTAAAAGTCACTTAGCTCTATCAAAGCGACGACACCGACACGCTGCAAATAGTCCATACAGTCAGTCTCTGTGCGCGAATCATTCCGACTGGAAGTCAACCCTACAGAATTAAATCTGTAACACCCCACCAGTTTACCACATCAGTCAAGTAAGAATCCATAAATATATAAATATGAACACATGCTCTGCCGAAGTCATAGTAATACACACATATGCAATTAAATGACTCCTCCTCTCTGTCAGCGTGACAGAATGAGAAGAGATTTCTAAGGGAGCCCAGAGTCTGACACATTAGCTGTTTTACGCCGCAGTCCTTGCGCTAACTCTCATCTATTCCTATTGGTCCAAAGTCAGTGTTATTTTCACACACCCTCACGTAGGCCACACCTTCCTCTCCGATTCACAATCATAAAAAGAGAGGTTATGACATGGTTATGACATGGACACGACCATGCATGAGAATGAATCAGTGCGTGAGACTGGCCCGGCTTTAGATGTCCAAATGGCTTTTAAGTGATTTGCCAAAAACATGTAAAATATTTAGATGGTTTGAATATATTTCCATCAGTATGAGCCAGTGTGGGTGGTTAGTGCTGTCTGAGAGGCTGAAGTTCAGGGGACAGTGGGATGAACTTGTGTGTGTATGAGTGCGTGTATGTGTGTGTGTACGTGTGTGTGTATCTGTGTGTGTTTACGTGTGTGCGTGTGTATGTGTGTGTATGTGTGTGCGTGCGTGTGTGTGTATGTGTGCGTGCGTGTGTGCGTGCGTGTGTGCGTGCGTGTGTGTGTATGTGTGCGTGCGTGTGTGCGTGCATGTGTGCGTGCGTGTGTGTGTATGTGTGCGTGCGTGTGTGTGTACGTGTGTGCGTGTGTATGTGTGTGTGTGCGTGTGTATGTGTGTGTATGTGTGTGCGTGCGTGTGTGTGTATGTGTGCATGTACGTGTGTGTGGGATGAACTCGTGCTCAGACTTTGGCGTGAGGGAGGCTGGGAATAGTCAGTAATAGTCAGTAATAGTCTGCCCGTGTGACTGTATAACATCTTTCACCGGAGCCTTTACATGCCGCACGTGTCCCAGCCCATCCCAGGAATGCCGCTGCTCAAAGGAATTATGTCTCCCATTAGATGAGTGGAGAACTGGTGGTCTCCAGGAGTAATCAGCACATCACACACACACACACATACTCACATATACATACACATAGCATTAGGCTTAGGGTTAGGGTCTGTCAAGGTCACGTGAAGAGGTCACAAGAACAGAAAATATTAAACATTTATGTCTTGAGAGCCCATTCCCTTGCTTTCAGGTGTGCATAGGGTCGTGTGGGCATGTGTGTGTGTGTGTGTGTCTGTGTGTGTGTGTGTGTATATGTATGTGTGTGCACGTGTGTGTATGTATGTGAGTGTGTGTGTGTCTGTGTGTGTGTGTCTGTGTGTGTGTGCGCGCGCGCGTCCGTGTGTGTGTGTGTGTGTGTGTATGTATCACATGTGTGCTCAGGGTTGTGTTTATACATATGATGTTGGGCATACACATGGTGTGTACAGACTGGCCAAGGCAGTCAGAGTGTGCAGGCTTGATGTAAGTGTTACAGATGAGTGTTACAGATGAGTCAAAGTGTTACAGATGAGTCAAAGTGCCCGTTCAGTCATCAGCAAACATGTTCTAAAACACCTTGTGAAACTGCTGATTATTATCTTATTGAGTATGCTCAGCACCAGAGAGGTTCTGACTTCTATGTGCCGGTATATGTAGAGCACAGACAAATCAGCACTAACAGCTAATGTTTAAAGTAGCTTTTGAGTACCTTGACAAAATCTAGGTGTTCACAAAGCTGTCATTTATTGGCGCTGTTTTGCTAGGGTTAGGGTTAGGGTTAGGCCTGTGAACTACAGCACAGAACCTAAACACGACAGAGAGACGCGACGTGAGTCACGCTTTACTACTTTCCCTCAGCTGAATGGATCCAGTAAGTTCTGATTCTTGTCTGTTAGACAGGGTGGGACGTGTTGTGGTGGGGGAGCCATATGATGGGAATCATTGGATCGGATTATGAATCGGATTATTAATCTGATCATTAATCTGATCATTTAACTGAATGGCACATCTTATAATGCAGTGATTCTTGCTCGAGATGCTCCAGTATTCCTCAGAAACACGCCCCAGTCATCCCAGCCTACACCGGCCCGAGCTGTCCGGAGCCAGAGAGCAATTCTGCCCCTTTATTAATTAACAAATATCAGTGTCTGTTTTGGGGTTTACACTATCTCATTACTAGATTAGAGAGCTGTTATAGACATGGTGCCGGTGATGGTTGACTCCATGTCTGTTTTGGGGTTTACAGTATCTCATTACTAGATTAGAGAGCTGTTATAGACATGGTGCCGGTGATGGTTGACTCCATGTCTGTTTTGGGGTTTACAGTATCTCATTACTAGATTAGAGAGCTGTTATAGACATTGTGCCGGTGATGGTTGACTCCATGTCTGTTTGCCGGGGAATATGAGACGCAGGTCAGTGACAGGACAGAATGTTTGTTTTTAATTTATATTTTTAATTGCTGAAAATGTGTGTGTGTGTGTGTGTGTGAGAGAGAGAGAGAGAGAGAGAGAGAGAGAGAGAGAGAGAGAGAGAGAAAGATTTCTTTCTAATGCTTTGTCTGATAGCGCTAAGGGGACATCAGAAACCACTAGAGGGTGCTGTTTCCACATTGATAATGTGCGCACAATTTTGTGCGCTAATGACAGGACATACGCGGAGGAATACTGGTCAAGTTTAAAACTGAACGACAGAAACCAGATCCGGCCGAGAGTAATGCAGAAATGTGAGAATTGGAGTGATTTGATTTTAAATGATCTGTAATAACACACGGGACTGATAAAACACAAAACCATAAAACATTTGCTCAGATGCTCGGTTTTAAATAATAATTCTGCTAAAACTGTGAACTGTCCAAAATAGCTCCCGCTCTGTGTGTTTCTGGACAGGAACTGGTACAGTAGTACATTCAGCGCTGTATCTGACTATCAGTCATACTAATGCTACGATTCACAGTCACGCGGCTCCAGTCCAAACCCCGCCCATAAATATATATGCACATGGAGAAAGTCCCTTAATACTCTACAGAGAGAAGCTGACCTAGAGCATGCAGATACAAACCCACAGTAACGCATCAGTGTAGCACTGAAATCTGGCTAACAGACTCACCACACACAAAATACGTAAATCTAAAAATGAATATAAAATATTTATCTAACAGCAACTAGATTAAATTAGATATAGAACGAGTTCTACTTTGTTACCTACTGTGTAATTCTCAGTCACCCAGAGAAAAAAGTATGAGACACTGTGTCCCTGCACTAAACTGAAAGGACTTATGTCTGTTGTGTGTAGAACAGAGCATGAGCACATGTCAGACAGACATGCAGCCATCTCTCCTCAGATCTGCTTCCTCCAGCATCTGAGCACCACGCTCGCTGGGCCCAATACAGAACCTTGGACAGCTCTCTGTGTGCACAGGCAGGATGCATATCACAGTCCACACTCTGCTTTGGATGCCATGTAAAACACACACCCACAATAAATTCACAACTAATCCACAAGTTCAAGTTCAAGTTTATTTAGAGCCCAATATCACTGTTTACAGTCTCAAACGGCTTTACAGGCCACAACAGTCAAATCAAACCATGACGGCACCCCCTGACTTAATCCTCATGGCGGGCAAGAAAAAAACTCCCCAAAAACCCAAAAGGGAAATGGGAAAATGGGAGAAATCTTGAGAAGGACCACAGAGAGAGGAGACCCCTCCTTGGCCAGACAGGACAGGTCCACAGCCCATAAACTCATTGTAAGAGGCCTGGATGTCTGGGCAGGTGTCAAAAATGACCATTTGAAAAAGTTCTCTGGATGATTAGAGTATACCACTTTGTAACCAAACCATCTCCATCCTCTGAAACACACCCAAATGACATAGAAGGAGGAGGGAGGTTTGGGTTGAATCTGTCAGCAGGAGCAGACCTGAGCTGATAGAGTCCTACAGCATGTATTTCCTCTAAATGATGTGTTTGATGTTTTATCATTTTTTTTGTCTTATGGCGGCAGTAGTGACTCCTGTTGTGCCACACCGAGGCCAACACTCAGCTCCCAACGTGTTGTGTTTCTGTGCGAAACCTCATCACCGTACAGATGCTGTGTTTCTGTCCGAATCCTCATCACCGTACAGGTGCTGTGTTTCTGTCCGAAACCTCGTCACCGCACAGGTGCTGTGTTTCTGTCCAAAACCCACCCATCCAACCAACCATCCATCCAACCACCCATCCAAATAACAGCGTGAAAAACATGTGCATCACATGCCTGAAACACCCAAATGTTTAAACTGTACTGTTGCGAAAATAGCCGAGGACTTGATATGACTGAATCGATTTCTTTTATCGTGTGAAACAATGGAGAGAGACGCAAATAGCACAGAAGAGAGAGCAGGATTCGGAGAAAAAAACATCTGAGAGCATCTTTCGCTCTTTTTCCTCCCTCTGAGTGCCGGGGTTTCCATAGCAAGGTATCAAGGGCAAGTCATACAGTAGTTGAGAAAGATTTCACGCGCGGTTCAAAGAGCGCCTTTCGACACCAGAAACCTAAGAGAGGGGATGCGGATTCGCTACTCGCGCTGCTACTGTAAGGCGAACAGAGGCACCCCCAAACCCTCTCCGAAACTGCTGTTACATGCGCAATAGCCGACTCTGCACTGCTTTCCTGACTATACTAAACCAGTCCGCATCATCTGCACACATCTCTTCTGAGGAGTGAGGAGGGACAGCAGGTAAGAATATCAAACACATCGTACAGTTGATATAACAGATACCAACCGATACCAAACGCATCACTTAGAGGAATGACCAACAAAGACGGTTAAGCGCAGAAATAGGTTTCATCTATCGGTGACAATGTATGGATTTTGCGTAGCCTATCTATTCAAATGCGTCTACAGCTAATTCTAAATGATTGAGGTGTCAAGCAGCGTCGCCCTTTTCGTGTAGTAGCTTAATATATTAGTATTAAGCTACTACACATAGTAATACATTTATTCAACACGCCCGTTCACTCTCCCCTGCATCTGAATAGAAATAGAAATATATAATAGAAATATGTCAGTAGCTTTGTCTATTTTAACGGTCAGTGTGATAACCAGCCTCGCATGTTCTCTGAGGCTTGAAAAGAGGTTTAAATAAACTGTGATCGCAGAGCATTTTCAGATGAATTGATTTGAATAACAATATGCTTCCTGAAAGATTGCCTGACTTAATCTGTCAAACCGCTCTTAGCACA
>NC_044495.1:62846981-62861981 GCF_902362185.1 Chanos chanos | reverse complement strand
CTGTGATGTACGTTACACTGTGATGTATGTTACACTGTGATGTACGTTACACTGTGATGCATGTTACACTGTGATGTATGTTACACTGTGATGCATGTTACACTGTGATGTATGTTACACTGTGATGTACGTTACACTGTGATGCATGTTACACTGTGATGTATGTTACACTGTGATGTACGTTACACTGTGATGCATGTTACACTGTGATGTATGTTACACTGTGATGCATGTTACACTGTGATGTATGTTACACTGTGATGTATGTTACACTGTGATGCATGTTACACTGTGATGTATGTTACACTGTGATGTATGTTACACTGTGATGTACGTTACACTGTGATGTATGTTACACTGTGATGTATGTTACACTGTGATGCATGTTACACTGTGATGTATGTTACACTGTGATGTATGTTACACTGTGATGTATGTTACACTGTGATGTATGTTACACTGTGATGTACGTTACACTGTGATGTATGTTACACTGTGATGTATGTTACACTGTGATGTATGTTACACTGTAGTGTACGTTACACTGTAGTGTACGTTTCACTGTGATGTATGTTACACTGTGATGTATGTTACACTGTAGTGTACGTTACACTGTGATGTATGTTACACTGTAAAAAAAAAGTTGAAAAAAAACAGTAATATTCTGACAGCAGGGGTGCCAGAAAATGTCAAAAAACAGGAAAATACTGGCAGATGAAACAATGTATATTGCCTAGGAAAAAATGGTAACTTTCTGTACCAAAATTCAGATCTATTACTATACTTTTAAAATAAACTTTTGTATAAATTCTTGAAAATTTACACATTTAACAGATATTAACTGTAAGAATATAGACATTGCCCTTAAAGAAACAGAATAGTGATCACAGATAATTACCACTGTTACTAACAAAAAACTACTTTAATTTAAGGTCACTTACAACTAAAACACCTAAAATCCACATCATTTAACAATCTACACTGTAAAAAAGAATAACCTTAAAAAAGAACGGAAATATTCCGGCAGCAGGGGTGCCAGTAAAACACTGTAAAATAACAGAAATTAACCAACTCAAAAATACAGTAATTTTCCATAATATTCAAATACAGTTTGTCACATTAATTTTACATGAAATTGTACAAAATGTCTTTTAATGTTTAAATAAAGACATTTCCTCATTTAAAAACAAGTAAACTATGTATAAAAATGTCCCAATGCTGCAATGATACAAAGAAAGAGACTTAAAATGACAAAACTGTACTGTTTTAACTTCTCTATTATTACAGAATTCTATGTAAAAACCTTGTATATTTAATCAATTTTTTGTAATAAAATTTTGTGCTATCCATAAAATATTTGATGACCCAGTTGTCTATGGATGATGTACACCAGTTCTGTAGAGGTGTAGTGTGTCACTCACTCGTTCTCCCAGGCACAGACACCCTCCTACCGCCCATGGACTGGAGCCTAACCATCCAAAGCCAAGACCAACTCCAGTTGAGTTAAAATATCCCTTCAGAAAAATGCTTGAGTAAGAGTAAAATAGTCACTTATTACAATTTACAAAAACAGTTGTCAGTTTAACTCTACTGGGAGTACTTTTTTTAGCAAGAGTACTTTTTTACTGCCCCCCCCCCCCCCCACCCCCCCCCCCCCCCGCGCTTAATAGAATTACGTTCTTTGAGCATTCGGGGTTACAGTGTACCACGACCAGCTCTCTTCGGTCCTGTCTGAAAGCCTATGGCCTTGTTTCCTTTCATCTCTCTCTTCACCAATCATAAGCTATGACTGTGAAGTTGTATTTTAGCAGTGTTTTTGATGTAAAAAAAAGCCTACACTTTCCCTTAAAAGTATGGATATGTTATTTAATTGTAAATAATCACAAAATCTGCATGTTATTTTACATTAGACAAGTAAGGTCTGTTTTTGTAAAATCTGTATAAATCTGTAAAATAAAAGGGAAAAAGACCCTAACCTTATAAAACCGATAAACTGTCAAAATAAGAGCCCTTTCCCTATGCATAGGCTCACCGTGTTTACATTTCATCACAGAAATCATCACAGACATTAAACACGTTTACCAAATATATGCTGCAAAAAATGATTGTTGTAAATACCAGATTTAATTAACCGTAACAATGCAATTTGGCTCTCTTTCACCTCATCCTTGTCCTCATTGTCATCTGCTCACGAATTCGCTGGCTTCCACTGCACATCAGATTATATACTGTGATGTATGTATGAGTGATGTATGTAATGTAATCTTTGTGATTGCTAAGGTGTGGAAGAGATCCGGGGCGTGGTTCTTTAAGGGCCTTCCAAAGCACTTCCTTCCGTCTCCAATGCCCATAACCAAATCCACACAGCCCAGGGCTCAGCCGGGCCCTGCTGCACTGCCTTCTCCCGCTGACCCACCCACAACACAGCCCAGAGGTAAAACCAGCGACACCACTCAACTTTACTCCCTCTCTCTTTACTCTGTGCCTGAGCTCAGCTGAAGGGCTTCACAGTAAAGGGCTTTGATAGCCACGGGATTAGATAAACTCTCTGAGGTGTTTGGTTATTGTTCAAACACACTAATGGACAGAACTGGCTGAACTGAATTGAATTCAACTGAATACAATTAAACCAGATACAGAAGTAATGGTGAATACCTAAAAACACAGCAAGACATCTCATTCCCTGTCGTAGCCTGTTTACTTAATTTCAGCTGTCTGTTGGAGGGACTCTTTACCCAATCTGTGTTTGACAGTTGAACCATTGAGAGTTTTTGTGCTACTTTAGCATATGAAGGTGTTTTCTCTGCTTACATTTTTCTCTGCTTGCATCTCAGGTGTGTTGGAGAGCCAGGTGTCTGCCGCAGAGTCCGCACCCACAGGTAAGCAAAGCCATATTGTGTATGAAGGACACATTTGCCCTTGGTTTAGTTAAGTACAGTTGAACAGAACCTGCCTGAAAAGGAGCTTAGGCTGGTAGCTGTTACAACCATGAAACTGCACCATCAAAACCAGTAGAGTGAATCAGCCCCCATCCATAGAAATGTTGTAATGTAAAACCAAATTGTGAAAAGATGAATTATAGAATTTTTCTTTAATGTACAAAATCTCTGAATATCTGACCTTACACATGATGTTGTAATGTCAGTCTTATCACTTTCAGTTGTACGCTGAGAGACTTACCTGACTTAGGGTGAGGATGAATTTCTGATTAGGATGAATTTCTGATTAGGATGAATTCTGCAACTGTTTTAAATGACAACTTCAGATGCTCTCATTGTGTCTTCACATTGCTTGGTTAATCATGTTTACTTCTGTCGTCTGCCCGTTCTGCTACTACTGATGACTATCATGGCCAAAAGGGAGATTTTTAATCTTAATGTGACTCACATGGATAAATAAAGCTCTGATAGCACAGTGAGGCCCTTTGCTTGGACAATGTAAGGTTGTGATAGGACAATGAGGGGCTGTGATAGGACAGTGAGGGGTTGTGATAGGACAGTGAGGGGTTGTGATAGGACAGTGAGAGGCTGTGATAGGACAATGTAAGGTTGTGATAGGACAATGTAAGGAGTTGTGATAGGACAGTGAGGGGCTGTGATAGGACAATGTGAGGTTGTGATAGGACAGTGAGGGGCTGTGATAGGACAATGTGAGGTTGTGATAGGACAGTGAGGGGCTGTGATAGGACAATGTAAGGTTGTGATAGGACAGTGAGGGGCTGTGATAGGACAATGTGAGGTTGTGATAGGACAGTGAAGGGTTGTGATAGGACAGTGAGGGGCTGTGATAGGACAATGTAAAGTTGTGATAGGACAGTGAGAGGCTGTGATAGGACAGTGTGAGGTTGTGATAGGACAATGTGAGGTTGTGATAGGACAATGTAAGGTTGTGATAGGACAGAGAGGGGCTGTGATAGGACAGTGAGGGGTTGTGATAGGACAGTGAGGGGTTGTGATAGGACAATGTAAGGTTGTGATAGGACAGTGAGGGGTTGTGATAGGACAATGTAAGGTTGTGATAGGACAGTGAGGGGTTGTGATAGGACAGTGAGGGGTTGTGATAGGACAATGAGGGGCTGTGATAGGACAATGTAAGGTTGTGATAGGACAGTGAGGGGCTGTGATAGGACAGTGTGAGGTTGTGATAGGACAATGTGAGGTTGTGATAGGACAATGTAAGGTTGTGATAGGACAGTGAGGGGTTGTGATAGGACAGTGAGAGGCTGTGATAGGACAATGTAAGGTTGTGATAGGACAATGTAAGGTTTTGATAGGACAGTGAGGGGCTGTGAAAGGACAGTGTAAGGTTGTGATAGGACAATGTAAGGTTGTGATAGGACAGTGAGGGGCTGTGAAAGGACAGTGTGAGGTTGTGATAGGACAATGTAAGGTTGTGATAGGACAGTGAGGGGTTGTGATAGGACAGTGAGAGGCTGTGATAGGACAGTGAGGAGTTGTGATAGGACAGTGAGGGGCTGTGATAGGACAATGTAAGGTTGTGATAGGACAGTGAGGGGCTGTGATAGGACAGTGAGAGGCTGTGATAGGACAGTGTGAGGTTGTGATAGGACAGTGAGGGGTTGTGATAGGACAGTGAGGGGTTGTGATAGGACAGTGAGAGGCTGTGATAGGACAGTGAGGGGTTGTGATAGGACAGTGAGAGGTTGTGATAGGACAATGTAAGGTTGTGATAGGACAGTGAGGGGTTGTGATAGGACAGTGAGGGGTTGTGATAGGACAATGAGGGGCTGTGATAGGACAGTGTAAGGCTGTGATAGGACAGTGAGGGGTTGTGATAGGACAGTGAGGGGTTGTGATAGGACAATGAGGGGCTATGATAGGACAGTGTAAGGTTGTGATAGGACAGTGAGGGGCTGTGATAGGACAATGTGAGGTTGTGATAGGACAGTGAGAGGTTGTGATAGGACAGTGAGGGGTTGTGATAGGACAGTGAGGGGTTGTGATAGGACAATGAGGGGGCTGTGATAGGACAGTGTAAGGTTGTGATAGGACAGTGAGGGGTTGTGATAGGACAATGTAAGGTTGTGATAGGACAGTGAGGGGTTGTGATAGGACAGTGAGGGGCTGTGATAGGACAATGTAAGGTTGTGATAGGACAGTGAGGGGCTGTGATAGGACAGTGTGAGGTTGTGATAGGACAATGTAAGGTTGTGATAGGACAGTGAGGGGTTGTGATAGGACAGTGAGAGGCTGTGATAGGACAATGTAAGGTTGTGATAGGACAATGTAAGGTTTTGATAGGACAGTGAGGGGCTGTGAAAGGACAGTGTAAGGTTGTGATAGGACAATGTAAGGTTGTGATAGGACAGTGAGGGGCTGTGAAAGGACAGTGTGAGGTTGTGATAGGACAATGTAAGGTTGTGATAGGACAGTGAGGGGTTGTGATAGGACAGTGAGAGGCTGTGATAGGACAGTGAGGAGTTGTGATAGGACAGTGAGGGGCTGTGATAGGACAGTGAGAGGCTGTGATAGGACAGTGTGAGGTTGTGATAGGACAGTGAGGGGTTGTGATAGGACAGTGAGGGGTTGTGATAGGACAGTGAGAGGCTGTGATAGGACAGTGAGGGGTTGTGATAGGACAGTGAGAGGTTGTGATAGGACAATGTAAGGTTGTGATAGGACAGTGAGGGGTTGTGATAGGACAGTGAGGGGTTGTGATAGGACAATGAGGGGCTGTGATAGGACAGTGTAAGGCTGTGATAGGACAGTGAGGGGTTGTGATAGGACAGTGAGGGGTTGTGATAGGACAATGAGGGGCTGTGATAGGACAGTGTAAGGTTGTGATAGGACAGTGAGGGGCTGTGATAGGACAATGTGAGGTTGTGATAGGACAGTGAGAGGTTGTGATAGGACAATGAGGGGGCTGTGATAGGACAGTGTAAGGTTGTGATAGGACAGTGAGGGGCTGTGATAGGACAATGTAAGGTTGTGATAGGACAGTGAGGGGCTGTGATAGGACAGTGTGAGGTTGTGATAGGACAATGAGGGGTTGTGATAGGACAGTGAGGGGTTGTGGTAGGACAATGTAAGGTTGTGATAGGAGAATGTAAGTTTGTGATAGGACAGTGAGGGGTTGTGATAGGACAGTGTGAGGTTGTGATAGGACAGTGAGGGGCTGTGATAGGACAATGTAAGGTTGTGATAGGACAGTGAGGGGCTGTGATAGGACAGTGTGAGGTTGTGATAGGACAGTGAGGGGCTGTGATAGGACAGTGTGAGGTTGTGATAGGACAATGAGGGGTTGTGATAGGACAATGTAAGGTTGTGATAGGACAATGAGGGGTTGTGATAGGACAATGAGGGGTTGTGATAGGACAGTGAGGGGTTGTGATAGGACAGTGAGGGGTTGTGATAGGACAATGTAAGGTTGTGATAGGACAGTGTAAGGTTGTGATAGGACAGTGAGGGGCTTAGATAGGACAGTGTGATGTGGAGGGAGGACAGTGAAATGCTGGAGTAAATCAGCTGGAAGACCTTAACTCTGTTACGTTGAGAGGAGCTGCGTGTTTAGACATGAAGAGCGTCCTCCGAGAGTCTTCTATGGCTCCCAGCCACATACCTGTCAGCACAGTGTAATTATGACACATTGTACATCATGGTAAAGTCAGAGCTATGAGAGAAGTGCAGGACAGAGCATATGATCACTGCACAGTCTGTGATACAGAGTCTGTATATGACTATGTCCAGGGATGTGTGTTTGAGTTTCGGTGTGTGTGTGTGTGTGATTTCTTTGTACCCTTATAAGCATCATGTTTGTATATATACCTATTGTTTTAAACTGATTGTTCAGATGCTGGATTTTGATTGGCTGAGCTGTGTTTCACTGATACAGTGTGAAGTGTTGGTTTCTGTATTTTAGCACTGGGTTAACTGCTAGGGACTGTAGTGTTTGCAGTGTCTGTAACATGTTTTACTTATGGTTATATCTGCTTTATATGTCATCATTCCCAACAACACCCATATGATTCAGCACACACAGTGGGTTTGTTTTCGTACACCTGTGTGTTCAGACCTTTCTGTATTTATGATCTGCACTCTGGGTCTGTGTGTGGGAGGGTGTATAATATACCCACCCCCCCCCCCCCCACACACACACACACACACACACACACTGTATACATATATGCGTTTGTGTTTTTCTAGACCAAGAGTCAGCAGGACGTCCAGCACTGGCCCCTAAACCTGCACTGGCCCCTAAACCTACTGTGGCCCCTAAGCCTACACTGGCCCCTAAACCTGCCAGTCTGCCCGAGACTGATGGGGTCCAGAACAGCCCTGTGGTGATGAAGAGAGCCGTGCCTGTCCAGAGCTCCAGACCAGCCGCTCCACAGGGTGACCAATCATATGTCTCACATCAAACACACACCCACACTATCAAACTCCTGTCAATCAATCACTGATCACATCACCCAAACATCTCTCATACCAGTCACAGAACAGCTTAGTCCACCATCACCCAAACATCTCTCATACCAGTCACAAAACAGCTTAGTCCACCATCACCCAAACATCTCTCATACCAGTCACACAACAGCTTAGTCCACCATCACCCAAACATCTCTCATACCAGTCACACAACAGCTTAGTCCACCATCACCCAAACATCTCTCATACCAGTCACACAACAGCTTAGTCCACCATCACCCAAACATCTCTCATACCAGTCACAGAACAGCTTAGTCCATCATCACCCAAACATCTCTCATACCAGTCACAAAACAGCTTAGTCCACCATCACCCAAACATCTCTCATACCAGTCACAAAACAGCTTAGTCCACCATCACCCAAACATCTCTCATACCAGTCACAAAACAGCTTAGTCCACCATCACCCAAACATCTCTCATACCAGTCACAGAACAGCTTAGTCCATCATCACCCAAACATCTCTCATACCAGTCACAAAACAGCTTAGTCCATCATCACCCAAACATCTCTCATACCAGTCACAAAACAGCTTAGTCCATCATCACCCAAACATCTCTCATACCAGTCACAAAACAGCTTAGTCCACCATCACCCAAACATCTCTCATACCAGTCACAGAACAGCTTAGTTCACCATCACCCAAACATCTCTCATACCAGTCACAAAACAGCTTAGTCCACCATCACCCAAACATCTCTCATACCAGTCACAGAACAGCTTAGTCCACCATCACCCAAACATCTCTCATACCAGTCACAGAACAGCTTAGTCCACCATCACCCAAACATCTCTCATACCAGTCACACAACAGCTTAGTCCACCATCACCCAAACATCTCTCATACCAGTCACAGAACAGCTTAGTCCACCATCACCCAAACATCTCTCATACCAGTCACAAAACAGCTTAGTCCACCATCACCCAAACATCTCTCATACCAGTCACAAAACAGCTTAGTCCACCATCACCCAAACATCTCTCATACCAGTCACAAAACAGCTTAGTCCACCATCACCCAAACATCTCTCATACCAGTCACAAAACAGCTTAGTCCACCATCACCCAAACATCTCTCATACCAGTCACAAAACAGCTTAGTCCACCATCACCCAAACATCTCTCATACCAGTCACAAAACAGCTTAGTCCACCATCACCCAAACATCTCTCATACCAGTCACAGAACAGCTTAGTTCACCATCACCCAAACATCTCTCATACCAGTCACAAAACAGCTTAGTCCACCATCACCCAAACATCTCTCATACCAGTCACAGAACAGCTTAGTCCACCATCACCCAAACATCTCTCATACCAGTCACAGAACAGCTTAGTCCACCATCACCCAAACATCTCTCATACCAGTCACACAACAGCTTAGTCCACCATCACCCAAACATCTCTCATACCAGTCACAAAACAGCTTAGTCCACCATCACCCAAACATCTCTCATAAAAGGTCACAAAACAGCTTAGTCCACCATCACCCAAACATCTCTCATACCAGTCACAGAACAGCTTAGTCCACCATCACCCAAACATCTCTCATACCAGTCACAAAACAGCTTAGTCCACCATCACCCAAACATCTCTCATACCAGTCACAAAACAGCTTAGTCCACCATCACCCAAACATCTCTCATACCAGTCACAAAACAGCTTAGTCCACCATCACCCAAACATCTCTCATACCAGTCACAAAACAGCTTAGTCCACCATCACCCAAACATCTCTCATACCAGTCACAGAACAGCTTAGTCCATCATCACCCAAACATCTCTCATACCAGTCACAAAACAGCTTAGTCCATCATCACCCAAACATCTCTCATACCAGTCACAAAACAGCTTAGTCCATCATCACCCAAACATCTCTCATACCAGTCACAAAACAGCTTAGTCCACCATCACCCAAACATCTCTCATACCAGTCACAGAACAGCTTAGTTCACCATCACCCAAACATCTCTCATACCAGTCACAAAACAGCTTAGTCCACCATCACCCAAACATCTCTCATACCAGTCACAGAACAGCTTAGTCCACCATCACCCAAACATCTCTCATACCAGTCACAGAACAGCTTAGTCCACCATCACCCAAACATCTCTCATACCAGTCACACAACAGCTTAGTCCACCATCACCCAAACATCTCTCATACCAGTCACAGAACAGCTTAGTCCACCATCACCCAAACATCTCTCATACCAGTCACAAAACAGCTTAGTCCACCATCACCCAAACATCTCTCATACCAGTCACAAAACAGCTTAGTCCACCATCACCCAAACATCTCTCATACCAGTCACAAAACAGCTTAGTCCACCATCACCCAAACATCTCTCATACCAGTCACAAAACAGCTTAGTCCACCATCACCCAAACATCTCTCATACCAGTCACAAAACAGCTTAGTCCACCATCACCCAAACATCTCTCATACCAGTCACAAAACAGCTTAGTCCACCATCACCCAAACATCTCTCATACCAGTCACAGAACAGCTTAGTCCATCATCACCCAAACATCTCTCATACCAGTCACAAAACAGCTTAGTCCATCATCACCCAAACATCTCTCATACCAGTCACAGAACAGCTTAGTCCACCATCACCCAAACATCTCTCATACCAGTCACAAAACAGCTTAGTCCACCATCACCCAAACATCTCTCATACCAGTCACAAAACAGCTTAGTCCACCATCACCCAAACATCTCTCATACCAGTCACAAAACAGCTTAGTCCACCATCACCCAAACATCTCTCATACCAGTCACAAAACAGCTTAGTCCACCATCACCCAAACATCTCTCATAAAAGGTCACAAAACAGCTTAGTCCACCATCACCCAAACATCTCTCATACCAGTCACAAAACAGCTTAGTCCACCATCACCCAAACATCTCTCATACCAGTCACACAACAGCTTAGTCCACCATCACCCAAACATCTCTCATACCAGTCACAAAACAGCTTAGTCCACCATCACCCAAACATCTCTCATACCAGTCACAGAACAGCTTAGTCCACCATCACCCAAACATCTCTCATACCAGTCACACAACAGCTTAGTCCACCATCACCCAAACATCTCTCATACCAGTCACAAAACAGCTTAGTCCACCATCACCCAAACATCTCTCATACCAGTCACAGAACAGCTTAGTTCACCATCACCCAAACATCTCTCATACCAGTCACAAAACAGCTTAGTCCACCATCACCCAAACATCTCTCATACCAGTCACAAAACAGCTTAGTCCACCATCACCCAAACATCTCTCATACCAGTCACAGAACAGCTTAGTCCACCATCACCCAAACATCTCTCATACCAGTCACAAAACAGCTTAGTCCACCATCACCCAAACATCTCTCATACCAGTCACACAACAGCTTAGTCCACCATCACCCAAACATCTCTCATACCAGTCACAAAACAGCTTAGTCCATCATCACCCAAACATCTCTCATACCAGTCACAAAACAGCTTAGTCCACCATCACCCAAACATCTCTCATACCAGTCACAAAACAGCTTAGTCCACCATCACCCAAACATCTCTCATACCAGTCACAAAACAGCTTAGTCCACCATCACCCAAACATCTCTCATACCAGTCACACAACAGCTTAGTCCACCATCACCCAAACATCTCTCATACCAGTCACACAACAGCTTAGTCCACCATCACCCAAACATCTCTCATACCAGTCACAGAAGTGCTTAGTCCATCAAGATGCATTAGACTGAGAGTGATCCTCCAGAGAACACTGCACACACACAGAACCAGAGCAGAGACGAATTCTGTCAGCCTTCCGCAGCACCGAGGGTCTCACTCAAAGTACTGAAAAGAGCTTGTGTGGAAATGATTTTTTTCAGCAGCAGCTCCTGTGGAGACACAGAGAGAGGGTTCAAGCCCCGTCAGTGCACAGAGAGAGGAGAGAGCGCCCCCTGCTGAGCGAGAGGAGAGGAAGCAGCTTGCCGCCTACAACCCACCCCCGTCCCGCGGCCAGGCGCCCCCTGCGGAGCCGGAGGAGGATGAAGCCAACAGCTACGACTCTGACGAAGCCAGTGAGTCAGTGACTCTTCCATTTCAGTTCATCTCGTTATTTTTGTGTCCTGGGTTTTCCTCATGGCAGAAGTATTTTGGTTTCTGTGTCTTGCTCTGTGTGACGCAATCTGGACTGATATTCTGCATTCGTTACTCTCAAACAGAAGAGTTTTTCTGGTTTACAGCTTCCACATCCAGCTGTTTCTCTTCACTGCAGAGAAACGTTTTACAGAAACAGTCATAATCTATTACTTTACATCTGCTTCTCTGTAAGAATCAATCATTTCACTTCTGCACCGAAATCCCATCAAGCACCACTCTCTCTCTCTCTCTCTCTCTCTCTCTCTCTCTCGCTCTCTCTCTCTCTCGCTCTCTCTCTTTCTCTCTCTCACTCTCTCTCTCTCTCTCTTTCTCTCTCTCTCTCGCTCTCTCTCTGCCTGTCTTTCTCTCTCTCTCTCTCTCGCTCTCTCTCTGCCTGTCTTTCTCTCTCTTTCTCTCTCTCTCTCTCTCTCTCTCTCTCTCTCTCTGCCTGTCTTGCTCTCTCTCTCTCTCTCACTCTCTCTTTCTCTCTCTCTCTCTCTCTCTCACTCTGTCACTCTCTCTCTCTCTCTCTCTCTCTCTCTCTGTCACTCTCTTACTCACTCACTCACTCACTCTCTCGTGATGTGTTTTGTATAACTGGTTTGATGGTTTGATGTGGTTTGTATAACTGGTTTGATCTGGTTTGATGTGATTTGTATAACTGGTTTGATCTAATTTGATGTGGTTTGTATAACTGGTTTGATGGTTTGATGTTTCAGCCACACTGGGATCTCTGGAGTTCAGTTTATTGTATGAACAAGAGAACCACAGTCTACACTGTCAAATCATCAGAGCGAAGGTAACACACACACACACACACACACACACACACACACACACACACACACACAACACACACACATACTTGTACTTCTATCTTTGTGAGGACGCTCATAGATGGATTCCCTAGCCCCTTACCCTGACCTCAACCATCACAACCAAATGCCTAACCCCAACCCTTACCCTAACCATAACCTAAACCTAATTCTAACCTGGACCCTAAAACCACAGTTACAGTGGAAATGATTAGATTTATGCACATTATGTGTGTAAGGAGTGTATGTGTGTTTATTTATAGTGTTGTGTGTGTAGGCAGTGTGTGTGTGTTTATTCATGTATATAACACCATGAATAAACACACACACAATACCATGAATACCATAAACAGGCACACTCCTTACACACACACAAAACCATGTACAAACGCACACACTCCTTACACACACACAACACCATGAATAAACACATACACATTGCCATGAATAAACACACACACAACACCATGAATAAACACACACACAACACCATGAATAAACACATACACAGCGCCATGAATAAACACATACACAGCGCCATGAATAAACACACACACAGCACCATGAATAAACACACACACAACACCATGAATAAACACACACACAGCGCCATGAATAAACATACACAACACCATGAATAAACACATACACAACACCATGAATAAACACATACACAGCGGCATGAATAAACACACACACAGCGCCATGAATAAACACACACACAGCGCCATGAATAAACACACACACAGCGCCATGAATAAACACATACACAACACCATGAATAAACACATACACAGTGCCATGAATAAACACACACACAGCGGCATGAATAAACACACACACAACACCATGAATAAACACACACACAGCGCCATGAATAAACACATACACAGCGCCATGAATAAACACACACACAGCGCCATGAATAAACACAGACACAACACCATGAATAAACACATACACAGCGCCATGAATAAACACATACACAACACCATGAATAAACACACACACAGCGCCATGAATAAACACATACACAGCGCCATGAATAAACACACACTCCTTTTCTCTGTCAGGGTCTGAAGCCCATGGATTCTAACGGACTCGCTGATCCGTATGTCAAACTCCACCTCCTTCCTGGAGCCAGCAAGGTACGTGTGTGTGTGTGTGTGTGTGTGTTTATGTGTCTGTGCATGTGTGTGTGTGTGTGTATGTGTGAATGTGTCTGTGTGTTTGTTTGTGTCTGTGTGTGTATGTGTGTTTGTGTGTGTGTGTATGTATGTGTGTGTGTGTGTGTGTGCGTGTGTGTGTGTGTGTGTGTGTGCGTGTGTGTGTGTGTGTGCTTGCTTTGCTAATTGAGGAAATTTTACACTACTCTACTAGAGATGCGTTCTCAAACTGTGGTCAAGATCATAATCCCCACCATTAAAAACCAGTAGGTTTATGTTACTGGTAACACTGAAAGTGTGAAAGTGTTTTTTGTTAGGGTTGCGGTCAGGGTTAGGTTAGGGTAGACTGCCACCAAAATAAATTCATTTTCAGTGCTGAAAAATAAAAGAGTAAAAAATGAAGGTGTTTAAAACGGTTGTGAATTCTAGGCAATAAAATAATCATGCAGTGCTCAGTGAGCCCTCTGCTGGTCAACACCACAGTCTGCGGTGTTTAATCTAAATTTTCAGTAGTGTTGTATTTAATCCCAATCTGCAGTATTTAACCCCAGTCTGCGGTGTTTAATCTAAATTTTCAGTAGTGTATTTAATCTCAGTCTGTAGTCGTGTTTATTTAATCTCAGTCTGCAGTAGCGTTGTATTTAATCTCAGTCTGCAGTAGTGTTGTATTTAATCTCAGTCTGTAGTCGTGTTTATTTAATCCCAGTCTGCAGTAGTGTTGTATTTAATCTCAGTCTGTAGTCGTGTTTATTTAATCCCAGTCTGCAGTAGTGTTGTATTTAATCTCAGTCTGCAGTAGTGTTGTTTTTAATCTCAGTCTGTAGTCGTGTTATATTTAACCTGTCTGTGGTAGTGTTGTTTTTAATCTCACTCTGTAGTCGTGTTATATTTCACCTGTCTGTGGTAGTGTTGTTTTTAATCTCAGTCTGTAGTCGTGTTATATTTAACCTGTCTGTGGTAGTGTTGTATTTAATCTCAGTCTGTAGTCGTGTTATATTTAACCTGTCTGTGGTAGTGTTGTATTTAATCCCAGTCTGCATTAGTGTTGTATTTAATCTCACTCTGTAGTCGTGTTATATTTAACCTGTCTGCAGTAGTGTTGTATTTAATCTCACTCTGTAGTCGTGTTATATTTAACCTGTCTGTGGTAGTGTTGTATTTAATCCCAGTCTGCAGTAGTGTTGTATTTAATCTCACTCTGTAGTCGTGTTATATTTAACCTGTCTGCAGTAGTGTTGTATTTAATCTCAGTCTGTAGTCGTGTTATATTTCACCTGTCTGTGGTAGTGTTGTTTTTAATCTCAGTCTGTAGTCGTGTTATATTTAACCTGTCTGTGGTAGTGTTGTATTTAATCTCAGTCTATAGTCGTGTTATATTTAACCTGTCTGTGGTAGTGTTGTATTTAATCTCAGTCTGTAGTCGTGTTATATTTA
>NC_044495.1:62826981-62844481 GCF_902362185.1 Chanos chanos | reverse complement strand
ATCTAGTGAAAACCATCTACAGTCATCTAAAAAAAATGCTTTTCCACATCAGCCAGCATGTGTTCTGTGTGTTTAGCACACATTTCTGTAGTGCTTTTGTAAACAGAAACATACAGTCTATTCCTCTATGTGGGCTGCTGGATTTCCCTATGCGTGGGCTGCTGGATTTCCCTATGCATGGGCTGCTGGATTTCCCTATGCGTTTATAATCATTTGCTGCCACGGGTTTGGTGAGGAAGCTCGTTTGCCATTCACAGAAACTCAGCTGTGATTTCAGAAGAAATTCAAGTTTGTTGCTATTATTCAAACACACTCTGATGTAATTAAATTGGTGGTGATGTCATGAAAAATTCTGGTAATGCGAAATCAGAACAAGGAAAAATGACAGAAATGGTTCCTGTTTGATTATCATCATTAACCGTCAGAATGCCGTCAAACAAGGCAAATATTATGTTTTACGAAAAATGGCATTATTTTACATAATTTTATCCTGCCGTGTGTGTATGTGTGTATGTGTATATGTATATGTGTATATATATATATATACACACACACACACACACACACACACACACACACATATATGTATGTCTATGCTTTATACAGGTGGGTGTCAGCTGGGAATCACAGCGAAAGGCGAGAGACTAAAACACTGTGTGTGTCTGTGTGTGTGTGTGTGTGTGTGTGTGTGTGTGTGTCTATGCTCTACACAGGTGGGTGTCAGCTGGGAATCACAGCGAAAGGCGAGAGACTAAAACACTGGTATGAGTGTCTGAAGAACAAAGACAAGAAGATCGAGCGTTGGCACACGCTCCACAACGAGAACCACGTCTCCAGCGATTAGGAACCTTCTCCTCTGCATGCCTTACACGTCAGGAGCAGTCTAAACCGCATATGTTCACCGACCTCTGACCTCTGACTCTCTCAGCCCTCGCTCTGATTGCTCCTTCTCAGCTCTAGTGACCTTTAGTGACCTTTAGTAAGGCAGCAGATGTTTCCTCAGGTTCAGTGGGAGGTGTGAGTGTCTGTGTTGTTATCGGTAGGAGGGAGAGCATGGGAGTTTTGTGCAGTGAATGGAGACACAGTTTTCTCTGTAGTTAGTTGGAGTGAATGGAGACACAGTTTTCTCTGTAGTTAGTTGGAGTGAATGGAGACACAGTTTTCTCTGGAGTGAGTTGGAATGAATGGAGACACAGTTTTCTCTGGAGTGAGTTGGAGTGAATGGAGACACAGTTTTCTCTGGAGTGAGTTGGAGTGAATGGAGACACAGTTTTCTCTGGAGTGAGTTGGAGTGAATGGAGACAGTTTTCTCTGACATGAATGGAGACATATAAATCTGCCTTGTTGAATTCATATCAGAGCATTTTTGTCTTTGACATGTTTCTGTATCTATTTTAAGACACACAGGCTCTCTGCATTTTCTCCATCCTTCTCTCTCTCTACTGTCTCTACGCTTTACCCCTCTCATTCTCATTCTCTTTCTCTTTCTCTCTCTCTTTCTCAACCCTCCACCCTTCTCTCTCCTCTCCTCTCCTCTCCTCTCCTCTCCTCTCCTCTCCTCTCCTCCTGTATCTTCTCTCTGTACTTCTCTGTTTCTGTCCCCTTTTCATCGACTTGTCAGACCCAGTAAAAATGATATAGATTTGTTTCCTGGTTTTCCTGTTATTAATCCATGTTTGATAAATCGAACTGATGCCGTGAACTCTGCTATCCCTGCCTGATTATACAGAGAAACTATGAATATTTTGATATCTGATCAGGGGCACACCCGTCGGACAGATCAGAGGAGATTTGTTGGAGTGTTTACGTGGACTCACTGCCTGGATTTGATTCTCAGATTCTGAAATTCACATATATGTGCATGTCCAGCGTCTGTATTCACAGTGACACACACTCACGTGTTTGATGACATGCAGTCAAATCACCACTCAGCTTAGCCCTACGGCCCCCCTGTCTGTGTAGCTGTGATTATTAATGGTTTACATGTCAGAGGCATGTTGACAGGATGTGACATGTTGAAAACAGAGGAAATGAGGTCATAGGACGTGATTGGTTGGTTTGGTGTCTGCATGCTGCCTGTTTCGGCACACTGCCGTTCAGTTTCCTTTATTCTCTGATTATTACATGAAGGAGTTTATTGTAAAGTTATTATGTACATGGGTCTGTATTTTTAGTTGTAGTCTATATAAGGGCTGGAATGCAGTTGTGTTGTTTCGATTCCTTCTCAGTCACCACTCTCTGTTTAAAGCTATGACCACTCTGGTATGTTTGCCTTGTGTCTGTTTCTAATGGGATCTTATGGTATTGCTTATGGATATTTAGGGTTAGCAAGATGTATTTTACACTGAGTGTGGTATTTTTCTGAGGCAGACACAATTTACAATCCCAAATACTTAAAAATATCCTTAAAACAAAAGTGATTTTGATCCAAAATCGCGTCCTATTTTTGGAAGGACATGAGGGTTAAGCATTGACCTCCATTAGAAAAGAGAAACTCTGAGAATGCATTGACTTTGGCATCTGAGACCTTCAGCCAGTTTGCCAGGGGACTGCCTCGCCACTGGGACCAGTCTGACAGTCTTCACTGACCTGTCAAACCCAGCAGTGTTCAACACCCCCTCTGAACCTCACATCCCCCACACCTCCTGCCCCCCTCCCTCACACAGGAGCCCCGCCCACTATGCTCTGTACAAATCAGATGAAGCTTTGCCTCGTGGCTGCGGCCCAATCAGAGCCATTGAAAGCACACATGATTAAACGGAATGGCCCCAGGCTTCCAGCGGCTGCCGGCCTGAAAGCCTATGCATGCTACACACTGTGGTATTGTTCACAATATTTAGGAGACTTTTTTTTTTTGCATTTTGGAACATTTTCCTTTAGTTATACCTCCAGTAGGTCAGTTCTACTGCACTAACTTGACTCTTTAGCAGTTTGTTTTCATGTTTTCCTTTTCAGATAATATCTCTGGTCTGGACTGTTTGTCTTCACTGACGTTTTGACACATAATGGACTGATCTTTGGTTAAGACCACGTGGGGGAGCTGGAAAAACAGAACCTCTCTCATAGTTATGCCATTAATATGTTCAGCCCTGATGAAATACTGACCTCTGGAAACATAGCATGTCACCTAAAGTTCCCACCTTCTATCACCTGACAGTTCCTTTAAGGTTCCCACCTTCTATCACCTGACAGTTCCTTTAAGGTTCCCACCTTCTATCACCTGACAGTTCCTTTAAGGTTCCCACCTTCTATCACCTGACAGTTCCTTTCATTTGATTTCATTTTGAAGAAAACTGTATTGAGCAGCTTAGTTACTCTGTGCATATAGTGGAATGAACAGCTGCTGCAATCATAATTTACGGACTGAAGTGTAAATCATATTTTATGGACTGAAGTGTGAATATTCGGTGCATGCAGGTGAGAGATCAGAGACACTCGTATGTTTGCATGTAAAATACTGACAAGGTGTTCAGTTCACGCACATCAATAAAAGCCAATGTACGTAAACAAGCAGCCATTTGGGAGACTTCATTTGGATTATTTTGTTACGGATGTATTCAAATAGTTCCAGTGTAACAATTTTCTAAATCAGCAGTAGTTTGCAGTCATGTTATTTAAAGTTGTTTTCAACTAAACATTTTTCTCAGAAACCAGTAGGCGGCAGTCCTATATCACAAGGCTATATTTCTAATTAAGCATTTTTCTCAGCAACCAGTAGGTGGTGGTCCTGTGCTTTAAGACTGTATTTTTGTTGAGGACAGAGTGATTGGAAAAGAGAGGAGGTGAGAGAGAACTTAACATCAGTTCCTCCCATGGTAAACTTCTGAAGCTGGCTCAGGTGCACCGACTGGACCTGGACTTGAGTCAGAAACTCAGAACTCTGTCTGTCTTTCAGTCCATGCTCTGAGCATAAGGGAATAAGTCAAATGGAGTGATCAACGCCTTCATTTTATTCACCCCGAAAAGAAAGAGAGAAAGATTAATGAAATAATTAAACAAGCAGTGTATTTCAGTCTGCTGTCTCTCCACCAGCTCAGGGCTGGTTTGACTGGCACTTAGCTCTCTCCAAGGATTCTACAGCAGAGGGCTTTATACACAGATGAACTAAAACACAAACAAAATTTACATCCAACATTTACATCCACACAGTTATCACCAGCCACTCTCTCTCTCCCTCCCTCTCTCTCCCTCCCTCCCTCTCTCTCTCTCCCTCCCTCTCTCTCTCTCTCTCTCTCTCTCTCCCTCCCTCCCTCTCTCTCTCTCTCTCTCTCTCTCTCTCTCTCTTTCACACACAAACACATTTGTGTGAACAGACAAATACACACACATATCCATGACACACACACATAAACATACACACATGCACAGACACACACACACACATAAATGTGCATATATGCATAGACACACACAGAAATACGCACACGTATGTACAGACTTACAAACTCGTAAACACACATGCACAGACACACACATAAATACACACACATACGTACAGACTCACACACACATAAACACACATGTGTACAGACGCACACACACATAAACACACACATATGTACACACACACATATGCCTAGACGATGTCAAAAGCTGGATGGTGAGGAACTTCCTTCAGCTAAATGAAAACAAATTGGATTAATTATGTCTGGCTCTCCTGGCTCCGTCCCTGGCTTAAGCAATGCACTTGGTCCCCTGTCTGCAAATGTGCAAAATGCAGTTAAAAACCTTGGTGTCTTTTTTGACACTTCTTTGAATTTCAACAAGCAGGTCAGTAGTGTTGTGAAGGACGTGTTTTCTCAGCTGAGATCCAAAGCCAAATTAAAGCCCGTCTTTTCTCATAAGGACCTGGAAACAGTCATCAGTGCTTTCATCACCTCACGGCTAGACTACTGCAATTCCCTGTGTATGGGACTGACCCATTTCAATTAAAAACGGTCCAAAACGCCGCTGCTAGACTTCTAACTGGAACCAAGAAAAGACAACACATCACTCCTGTCCTGACTCACTTCCATTGGTTACCAGTGAAATACAGAATTGATTTTAAAATTGTACTATTTGTTTTTAAAGCTCTTAATGGATTAGCTCCACAATACATCACTGATCTGCTGATTCCATATTCTGCCCCTAGATCTCTTAGCTCATCCTCACAATAGCTCCTCTCAGTCCCCCACTCACGCCTCAAAACCAAAGGTGACTGGGCTTTCTCTGCTCCTCTCAAATACGCCTCAAAACCAAAGGTGACTGGGCTTTCTCTGCTCCTCTCAAATACGCCTCAAAACCAAAGGTGACTGGGCTTTCTCTGCTCCTCTCAAATACGCCTCAAACCAAAAGTGACTGGGCTTTCTCTGCTCCTCTCAAATACGCCTCAAAACCAAAGGTGACTGGGCTTTCTCTGCTCCTCTCAAATACGCCTCAAAACCAAAGGTGACTGGGCTTTCTCTGCTCCTCTCAAACACGCCTCAAAACCAAAGGTGACTGGGCTTTCTCTGCTCCTCTCAAACACGCCTCAAAACCAAAGGTGACTGGGCTTTCTCTGCTCCTCTCAAATACGCCTCAAAACCAAAGGTGACTGGGCTTTCTCTGCTCCTGCCCCCAGGTTCTGGAATAGTCTCCCATCTCACATCAAGTCGTGCTCTACCACTGACAATTTTAAATTTTTCAAGATTAAAGACTCACCTTTTTTCTCTTGCTTTTAGTTCAGTCTGAGGTTACCCTGAGGCTTTTGTGAAGTACACTCTTAATTTTTTTTAACGTTTATTTTAATTTAATTTAATTTTTTTATTGTTCTACACTGCGTTCTGATCTGTTCTTGGTTTTACTTCAGTTTCTTTTAATTTTGTATTTCATTACTTTTACACATGATCTTTCACTCATCTGTTTTTACCTTTGTCGTTTTTGTTTTATTTCTTTCGTTTTATTTGTGGTATTTCTTTCTCTTCCTGTGCTTTCATTTGATTTGATTTGATTTGTTCTCTCTTAGTCCTGCCTTTACACATGCTATTTAGTCCTTTTGTTCACTTGTATTGGTAATTTTTCTGCCTCGACTGGAAAGCACTTTGGGTCGACTCCTGTTGTTTTTAAATGTGCTACATAAATAAAAGTGATTTGACTTGACATAAACACACACATATGTACACACACACACACACATAAACACACACAGAATGACAGAGTGAGTGACAGAGTGAGTGATAGAATGAGTGACAGAGTGAGTGATAGAGTGAGTGATAGAATGAGTGACAGAGTGAGTGACGGAGTGGGTGACAGAGTGAGTGACAGAGTGAGTGACAGAATGAACTACAGTGTGAGTGACAGAGTGAGTGACGGCCTGATGAAGCAGAGGAAGAAGAAACTCCACGTCATCCAAAGGGCCACAGGCTCAGATCCCAAACCCTAAAGTGGACTCTAATGAATGATAGATAGATAGACAGACAGACAGACAGACAGACAGACAGACAGATAGACAGATAGATAGATAGATAGATAGATAGATAGATAGATAGATAGATAGATAGATAGATGTGTTGGTTTTAGGTCTTAGAGAAGAGGAGGTCGTTACAGTAGGTCTGGTACGATACTACACCATACCATACTATACTCTTATCTAATTTACTGTAAACTACTCTACACTGCCCTACTCTACAATAGTAGTATTGCTATACATACTATACTGTTCAATACATACTATACTATATTATGCCATGTTATGCTATACTGTTATAGTATATTATACAATACTATACCATACTATTCATACTATATTGTACTATACTACACTACACTATACTATGCTATGTATTGCGTTCCCCAGACCTGGTGGCCGCCTAAATAATAGCAGCTAGGCAGCACTGACAACCCCTTCTGGTGGCGATTATGTTTTTGTTTGTTTGTTTGTTTGTTTATTTTTCTAACCTGTTGATTAGGGGCACCTGAAACCTGTGGGCTGAGCCTATTTGTAGACCCTCCTGGCACTGTTCCCGTGAGACGCGCATGGGTGCTCTAGAGGATACTGGTCCATCCCAGCACAACGTGATGGTGTTCCCGCTTCGCTTCCTCAACTCGCTTTGTTAAATTCTTTGTCTACATGTTTTGGATAATAAATACTAAATACTGGCCGTAACACTATACATACTCTGTTCCACTTTACTCTATTCTACAACACTGTACTATACTCTACTATACTATACCAGACTAGACTACACTACACTATTCTATACTATACTACACTACACTACACTACGCTATGCTATGCTATGCTGTGCTATGCTATACCCACTGCTTACAAAATATAACCTCTTGTACCACATTCAGCGGCTAACAGACCATTCACGTTACAAATGGCAAAATGCACTATGCTCATGATTTAAAACAGCAACATTGTCAAAAATATTCAGGAAAAATGAGATAAAGTGAGAAATTTATACAGTTTGAGTATCCCTTTTCTGAAATGCCTGGGACCAGAAGTGTTTTGGATTTTGGATTTTTTTTTTGGAATACTGTATTTGAATATACATAATGAGATGTCTTGGTGGCGATTTTGGAGCATGTTGGATTAGGGATGCTCAACTTGTGAAGTGTTTCCATCTTCAAACTTTTCACCAAACATTTCTGCTTTTCTCTCACACTGATCCTCCATAAATAATAAAAACAGATTTATCACTGTTAATGTCAAACAACATGTATGTTTAACAATGCAGATTAATATGAATATGTTCAGATATGTATCTACAGATATGTATCTACAGATATTTATCATCGGGTGTATATGTTCAAACCCAGCGTTTAACAGTTTATCACAAACCCTAGTGTTTAACAGCCTGTCACAAACCCTAGTGTTTAACAGTTTATCACAAACCCAGTGTTTAACAGTTTATCACAAACCCCGTGTTTAACAGTTTATCACAAACCCAGTGTTTAACAGTTTATCACAAACCCTAGTGTTTAACAGCCTGTCACAAACCCAGTGTTTAACAGTTTATCACAAACCCAGTGTTTAACAGTTTATCACAAACCCAGTGTTTAACAGTTTATCACAAACCCAGTGTTTAACAGTTTATCACAAACCCAGTGTTTAACAGCCTGTCCCAAACCCAGTGTTTAGCAGCCTGTCACAAACCCAGTGTTTAACAGTTTATCACAAACCCAGTGTTTAACAGCCTGTCACAAACCCTAGTGTTTAACAGCCTGTCACAAACCCTAGTGTTTAACAGCCTGTTACAAACCCTAGTGTTTAACAGCCTGTTACAAACCCTAGTGTTTAACAGTTTATCACAAACCCCGTGTTTAACAGCCTGTCACAAACCCAGTGTTTAACAGCCTGTCCCAAACCCAGTGTTTAACAGTTTGTCACAAACCCAGTGTTTAACAGTTTGTCACAAACCCAGTGTTTAACAGTTTGCTGCTTGGTCTTGGGTCAGTGAACCGTGAGAAAGGAGGTCAATGTTTCATTAAATTGAACTTTAAGTGCTGGGGCAGTTTGGAAAATGAGTGCGCAAATTCTCTGGCCTGTTCAGCGAGAATAATTAACGGAGTCACGTGACTCTACTTTTGCTGCTAAATCTGAATTTTCATCGTGGACTTCCCCTCCATGAAATAAAGTGTAAATATTTGGTCCATGTATAAATAAGCTGCATGCTTTGGGAGGACTGTGTCTGACGGTTTATGAAGGTTTGTGGATGGAGGTGTGTGCAGGAGGAGAAACAGGATAAATGAAGGTTTGTGGATGGAGGTGTGTGCAGGAGGAGAAACAGGATAAATGAAGGTTTGTGGATGGGGGTGTGTTCAGGAGGAGAAACAGGATAAATGAAGGTTTGTGGATGGAGGTGAGTGCAGGAGGAGAAACAGGATAAATGAAGGTTTGTGGATAGAGGTGTGTGCAGGAGGAAAAACAGGATAAATGAAGGTTTGTGGATGGAGGTGTGTGCAGGAGGAGAAACAGGATAAATGAAGGTTTGTGGATGGAGGTGTGTGCAGGAGGAGAAACAAGATAAATGAAGGTTTGTGGATGGGGGTGAGTGCAGGAGGAGAAACAGGATAAATGAAGGTTTGTGGATGGAGGTGTGTGCAGGAGGAGAAACAGGATAAATGAAGGTGTGTGCAGGAGGAAAAACAGGATAAATGAAGGTGTGTGGATGGAGGTGTGTGCAGGAGGAGAGGAAAAACAGGATAAATGAAGGTTTGTGGATGGAGGTGTGTGCAGGAGGAGAAACAGGATAAATGAAAGTTTGTGGATGGAGGTGTGTGCAGGAGGAGAAACAAGATAAATGAAGGTTTGTGGATGGGGGTGAGTGCAGGAGGAGAAACAGGATAAATGAAGGTTTGTGGATGGAGGTGTGTGCAGGAGGAGAAACAGGATAAATGAAGGTGTGTGCAGGAGGAAAAACAGGATAAATGAAGGTGTGTGGATGGAGGTGTGTGCAGGAGGAAAAACAGGATAAATGAAGGTTTGTGGATGGAGGTGTGTGCAGGAGGAGAAACAGGATAAATGAAGGTTTGTGGATGGGGGTGTATGCAGGAGGAGAAACAGGATAAATGAAGGTTTGTGGATGGGGGTGAGTGCAGGAGGAGAAACGGGATAAATGAAGGTTTGTGGATGGGGGTGAGTGCAGGAGGAGAAACAGGATAAATGAAGGTGTGTGGATGGAGGTGTGTGTAGGAGGAGAAACAGGATAAATGAAGGTGTGTGGATGGAGGAGTGTGCAGGAGGAGAAACAGGATAAATGAAGGTTTGTGGATGGGGGTGAGTGCAGGAGGAGAAACAGGATAAATGAAGGTTTGTGGATGGGGGTGAGTGCAGGAGGAGAAACAGGATAAATGAAGGCTTGTGGATGGAGGTGTGTGCAGGAGGAGAAACAGGATAAATGAAGGTGTGTGCAGGAGGAAAAACAGGATAAATGAAGGTGTGTGGATGGAGGTGTGTGCAGGAGGAAAAACAGGATAAATGAAGGTTTGTGGATGGAGGTGTGTGCAGGAGGAAAAACAGGATAAATGAAGGTTTGTGGATGGGGGTGTATGCAGGAGGAGAAACAGGATAAATGAAGGTTTGTGGATGGGGGTGAGTGCAGGAGGAGAAACGGGATAAATGAAGGTTTGTGGATGGGGGTGAGTGCAGGAGGAGAAACAGGATAAATGAAGGTGTGTGGATGGAGGTGTGTGCAGGAGGAGAAACAGGATAAATGAAGGTGTGTGGATGGAGGAGTGTGCAGGAGGAGAAACAGGATAAATGAAGGTTTGTGGATGGGGGTGAGTGCAGGAGGAGAAACAGGATAAATGAAGGTTTGTGGATGGAGGTGTGTGCAGGAGGAGAAACAGGATAAATGAAGGTGTGTGGATGGGGGTGAGTGCAGGAGGAGAAACGGGATAAATGAAGGTTTGTGGATGGGGGTGAGTGCAGGAGGAGAAACAGGATAAATGAAGGTGTGTGGATGGAGGTGTGTGTAGGAGGAGAAACAGGATAAATGAAGGTTTGTGGATGGAGGAGTGTGCAGGAGGAGAAACAGGATAAATGAAGGTTTGTGGATGGGGGTGAGTGCAGGAGGAGAAACAGGATAAATGAAGGTGTGTGGATGGAGGTGTGTGCAGGAGGAGAAACAGGATAAATGAAGGTTTGTGGATGGGGGTGTATGCAGGAGGAGAAACAGGATAAATGAAGGTTTGTGGATGGGGGTGAGTGCAGGAGGAGAAACGGGATAAATGAAGGTTTGTGGATGGGGGTGAGTGCAGGAGGAGAAACAGGATAAATGAAGGTTTGTGGATGGGGGTGAGTGCAGGAGGAGAAACGGGATAAATGAAGGTTTGTGGATGGGGGTGAGTGCAGGAGGAGAAACAGGATAAATGAAGGTGTGTGGATGGAGGTGTGTGTAGGAGGAGAAACAGGATAAATGAAGGTGTGTGGATGGAGGAGTGTGCAGGAGGAGAAACAGGATAAATGAAGGTTTGTGGATGGGGGTGAGTGCAGGAGGAGAAACAGGATAAATGAAGGTTTGTGGATGGGGGTGAGTGCAGGAGGAGAAACAGGATAAATGAAGGCTTGTGGATGGAGGTGTGTGCAGGAGGAGAAACAGGATAAATGAAGGTGTGTGCAGGAGGAAAAACAGGATAAATGAAGGTGTGTGGATGGAGGTGTGTGCAGGAGGAAAAACAGGATAAATGAAGGTTTGTGGATGGAGGTGTGTGCAGGAGGAAAAACAGGATAAATGAAGGTTTGTGGATGGGGGTGTATGCAGGAGGAGAAACAGGATAAATGAAGGTTTGTGGATGGGGGTGAGTGCAGGAGGAGAAACGGGATAAATGAAGGTTTGTGGATGGGGGTGAGTGCAGGAGGAGAAACAGGATAAATGAAGGTGTGTGGATGGAGGTGTGTGTAGGAGGAGAAACAGGATAAATGAAGGTGTGTGGATGGAGGAGTGTGCAGGAGGAGAAACAGGATAAATGAAGGTTTGTGGATGGGGGTGAGTGCAGGAGGAGAAACAGGATAAATGAAGGTTTGTGGATGGAGGTGTGTGCAGGAGGAGAAACAGGATAAATGAAGGTGTGTGGATGGGGGTGAGTGCAGGAGGAGAAACGGGATAAATGAAGGTTTGTGGATGGGGGTGAGTGCAGGAGGAGAAACAGGATAAATGAAGGTTTGTGGATGGGGGTGAGTGCAGGAGGAGAAACGGGATAAATGAAGGTGTGTGGATGGAGGAGTGTGCAGGAGGAGAAACAGGATAAATGAAGGTTTGTGGATGGGGGTGAGTGCAGGAGGAGAAACAGGATAAATGAAGGTGTGTGGATGGAGGTGTGTGCAGGAGGAGAAACAGGATAAATGAAGGTGTGTGGATGGGGGTGTGTTCAGGAGGAGGAACAGGATAAATGAAGGTTTGTGGATGGGGTGAGTGCAGGAGGAAAAACAGGATAAATGAAGGTTTGTGGATGGAGGTGTGTGCAGGAGGAGAAACGGGATAAATGAAGGTTTGTGGATGGGGGTGAGTGCAGGAGGAGAAACGGGATAAATGAAGGTTTGTGGATGGGGGTGAGTGCAGGAGGAGAAACGGGATAAATGAAGGTTTGTGGATGGGGGTGAGTGCAGGAGGAGAAACAGGATAAATGAAGGTGTGTGGATGGAGGTGTGTGTAGGAGGAGAAACAGGATAAATGAAGGTGTGTGGATGGAGGAGTGTGCAGGAGGAGAAACAGGATAAATGAAGGTTTGTGGATGGGGGTGAGTGCAGGAGGAGAAACAGGATAAATGAAGGTGTGTGGATGGAGGTGTGTGTAGGAGGAGAAACAGGATAAATGAAGGTGTGTGGATGGAGGAGTGTGCAGGAGGAGAAACAGGATAAATGAAGGTTTGTGGATGGGGGTGAGTGCAGGAGGAGAAACAGGATAAATGAAGGTGTGTGGATGGAGGTGTGTGCAGGAGGAGAAACAGGATAAATGAAGGTGTGTGGATGGGGGTGTGTTCAGGAGGAGGAACAGGATAAATGAAGGTTTGTGGATGGGGTGAGTGCAGGAGGAAAAACAGGATAAATGAAGGTTTGTGGATGGAGGTGTGTGCAGGAGGAGAAACAGGATAAATGAAGGTTTGTGGATGGAGGTGTGTGCAGGAGGAGAAACAGGATAAATGAAGGTTTGTGGATGGGGGTGAGTGCAGGAGGAGAAACAGGATAAATGAAGGTTTATAGATGGAGGTGTGTGCAGGAGGAGAAACAGGATAAATGAAGGTTTATAGATGGAGGTGTGTGCAGGAGGAGAAACAGGATAAATGAAGGTGTGTGGATGGAGGTGTGTGCAGGAGGAGAAACGGGATAAATGAAGGTGTGTGGATGGAGGTGTGTGCAGGAGGAGAAACGGGATAAATGAAGGTTTATAGATGGAGGTGTGTGCAGGAGGAGAAACAGGATAAATGAAGGTTTATAGATGGAGGTGTGTGCAGGAGGAGAAACAGGATAAATGAAGGTTTGTGGATGGAGGTGTGTGCAGGAGGAGAAACAGGATAAATGAAGGTTTGTGGATGGGGGTGAGTGCAGGAGGAGAAACAGGATAAATGAAGGTGTGTGGATGGAGGTGTGTGTAGGAGGAGAAACAGGATAAATGAAGGTGTGTGGATGGAGGAGTTCCTCTCCATCCTGTTTGCACAAATAAACTTTTCACTGGTGAACAATAGCATATAAAATCTTTTTGGTCTTTATCTCCAGAAACCAACAAGGAAACTTCTGGGACTTACTTGCCAGGTCATCTAACCTCAAAACATAAATTCCATAAAGTGAACCAATCTGATGCGTTCGTGTTAACCCCCCAGTGTCCTTAAACCACAAAGTGACCCCTGTGTTAAGTGCTGTGGTCTGTGCAGTGTGCCAGTACTATAAACCCACTGGGTCCCAGTCGACAGCCAGAACATGTCAGCAATGAGAATTTCAGATTATGTTACAGGCACTAGGCTGTCACTCAGTCTCTCACTCATCCCATGGCCTGGGGGGCCGTAGGGGTGTCCTGATGAATACTTGTGCGGTCAGGGATCTCCACAGTCTTCTGCTGTGCATATTAGTGTTGAGAGGCTGCAGCCAGTCCATTCCTTGATGTTGTCTAGCCAGGATTTTCTCTGTCTGCCTCTTGGTCATTTGCCTTCTACTGTCCCCTGTAGGATGGTCTTTGACAGGGAGGTGTGTCGTGAGACTTGTCTGTACCAGGTGAGTTAACACTTAACTTAACAGTCGTGAGTACTTTGTTCCTGTTCTCCAGCACAGGAGGTGATTAGCTGTCTTACATATTCTGTTGTCGTATGTTCCATGTCCGAGATTCAGAACATCCTTCTGTTGCTCTTGATCTCAAATGCCTGTATCCTGTGTTCAGTATCTGCTGTGAGTGTCCAACTCTCACATCCATAAACAAGAGTGGAAACCACCAGTGACTTGTGGCGCTTGATCTTCACTGGGAAGCTGATGGTTTTGCTTCTCCAGATGCTGGTAAGTCTGGTCATGGCTGAGGCTGCAATGCCAATTCTTGCTTTAAATTCTTTTGTGGAGCTCCCGTCATTACTCACAATAGACCCGAGGTATCTGAAATCCTTCACCTCTTCCAATTTTTGCCCATTCATCCTGATGTTGGTTGGTCCTTGTTGACTGTGGCTGTTGACGAAGATCTTGCTTTTTTCAGCACTTATTTCCATTCCATAAACTCCAGCTGCCTTCTCCAGCTCTGTGTTAATTTCCTGGAGTTCTATTTCATTGTTTCCCATCAGGTCAATTACATCAGCAAAACGGAGGTTGCATGCAGGTCTTCCAATGATGAATATGGAGATATGGAAGTCTGGTAGTGTCTCCTGCATGATGTTTTCCAGGAACACATTGAATAAAACCGGGGAGAGCAGACACCCTTGGCGAACTCCAATGGTTGAACTTGAAAAGTTCACCCAGGTGGTTATTCATGAGAACTGCACTGCCTGAATTTTTATAAGGGGATTGGATGACTTGTGTGATGATGACTCAGAAAATTGTTTCACTGGCTTTTGAATCCTGTGACGGCCTGGTCTGAATGTCATAATGGATTCACAGTCAGTCTAGGCTGTCACAAGATTCAAAAACCAGTGAAAGTCAGCCCACACAGCCCAGTCAACCCAGTGAGCCCAGTCAACCCAGTGAGTCCAGTCAAACCAGTGAGCCGAGACACTGGAGAGTGCTTCAGTCTGAACATGTCGCTTGTAAGGAATACAAAGTGGCGTCTGCAGGGGAGAACACATGAGCTGAATGAAGCTGAGAACTCCAGAAATGAACTTACTCAACCATTGGACGTCAAATTTTTATGTTGGTTTGTTTTATATTTAAACCAGTAGCACAGACTTCCAAAATGAACTGTCTGGCCTTTGACCCCTAACACACTCCCTGTCCCCCACCTGCCCTCTGTTACTGTAGACTGGTGAGAGTGGGAGTTGTGGTACTGTAGACTGGTGAGAGTGGGAGTTGTGTTACTGTAGACTGGTGACACTGGGAGTTGTGTTACTGTAGACTGGTGAAAGTGGGAGTTCTGTGGTTTTCACTCTCAGTTTTATAGAACGGCATGACCAGCCTGACTAAAAACAGGAAACTGTTCCGGACTTTCCTAGACAATAACAGGAAGTGACCTGTTCTCACAGGGGAAACAGTTCAAGAAAAGAATGACATTAGGTCACTTTGACCTCTGACCTATGCAGCTAGTGGGAACATGATTTTGTGTCTAAGTGTTTCTATTTATAAATAGTTGATTGCATTCAGTGAGGCCGGGCCTGATCTGTGTGCTACTCCAGAGTCGGTTCCTCACAAACACTTCCCTGTGCTCCGCAGCTCAGCTGATATGTGTGAGAGTCGTAACCCATAATGGGATTATTTACTTTACTGTGGGGATTTTCCCTCTGAAAACTACATTGATCGCATTACATACAATTATCCTATGGCTATGTATACAGGAAGGAACCAATGCTCACATGTCCATTAAAGGGGCAATTCTAAAGCATCAGCATTTCAAATGTTCCTTCACTGGGATCAAAAGACAATAATTTAATCTCAGTGGGGTGAAATGGTCAACTGAATCAAAAGATTCAGTTTTGAAATTTTCCATCAATCATTTATGGACCTGGTGGATTTCATTAATGCACAGAGACACAATTAATCATGCTCATTAAGATCAAAGACTCATGTTGACAAGGATCAGTGAGTATTGTTTATAAGAATCACTGAGTCATGTTGATAAGAGTCAAATTCATATGAATCAATGAGTTATTAAGAATTAATGAATCATGATCATAAAGATCAATGAGTCATAATCATGAAGATGAATGATTTGTGTTCATAAATATCAGTGAATCACGTTTCCATAGAAGAATGAGTCAGCAGCACTAAAGCGTGTGTATATATATATGTGTGTGTGTATATATGTGTGTATGTGTGTGTGTGTGTGTGTGTGTGTGTGTGTGTGTGTGTGTGTGTGTGTGTGTGTGAGCGAACACATTCTCCTCAATGTGGAGCATAAGATGTTGAGGGAGAAATGATCATGTTGGAGGCAAAACTCCACTGATTTTTATCAGAGCTCACAGGGCTGGCATTATGACATCACAGACTTCCCTGGCTGTTTATTGGTTCAGATCTTAGTCATGACTTGCAACTGGTAAATTAATCCTCACTATCCCACCAAACTAAAAAACTGCACTGTTTTAATGAGGTGTTTGCAGGATCTGCAATGTTCTCTGGTTTCAGAGCAGTGTACTATGGGTAGATAGCACACGATCAACGAATGGGTCTTTTTTTTTTTTTAAACCCTGCCACAACCCCACCAGCATGGGAGTCATATCATACTACTTCTTCTTTTTTCAGGTTGAACACATATAATAAGAATCAACAGTTACATCCATGTGTAAAGAGGGGACAGGTGGACAGGCAGACGAGAAAACATGCAGACGGGAGACAGATAGTGGACAGATAGTCAACTGATAGTAAATAGATAAACACATATGGGCAGTAGTGGACAGTAACGAAGTACATTTACTTGAGTACTGTATTTAAGTGCATTTTTCGACTATCTGTACTTTACTTGAGTCTTATTTTTTTGGAAATGTATGACTTTTACCCCACCACGTTTGAAAGACAAATATTGTACTTTTCACTCCACTACATTTCTGTGAAGGTTCTCGGTACTCGTTACTTTGAAGCATAGCTTTGAAGTCAGCGGATGAATTTTCTTTTCTAAAATGCGATAGGCCATATTGTGTTCGTCACAGGAAAGAAACCAATCACAGTAAACTACTCCATTGATGTCAGTCAAGGGCATGCTGTATTCTACGGCAAATAAAGATGATAAAGATAAAGGTTCCTCACCAGATCTCCCATGGCCATATCTTAAGTCCATGGTTGAGATTGCTGAAATCAACCGGTTTTCAAGCTAACTGCTTCCTGTACGCGTTCGCGCGCTGTGTTCGCCTACCTTTTTTCGTAGATGGCTGTGATGTAATGCTCACTGCTCACTTACAATCATATTCGCTGCAGTAGATATGAGATGCGACTTGAAAATCGCGATTAATATGTTTGTGAATGTGTGACGAATCTGGTGACAGAGACAGATCACAACTGCTGCTGTTAACACAATGTGTGAACACGAACGGAAACCAGCTAGCTTGGAAACCATTCGGGACATAACACCAGGTCCTGTGTGAATCCACTGCCGACGCATACTTATACTTAGCTAGCGAAAATGCCGAGTTAACGTTACTGACAAAAGTCCTTTCAGAAAGATATGTTTTAATCTTGTCAGGTAAACACAATAATATTTGTAAGGTCAGCAGATTCACGTAGGACCCGGTCCCAATAAGACGAGGGGGGCGGGAATCAAGCGGTGACGATGGCCATCCAGCTGTTTCACATTTCAGCCAATGCTATGTGGTAGAAGTAAAATGAACCTAGCCTACAACATTATGACGTGTTTATCCTTTTAAGGCCAATCTGAGTTAACCTAGCGCCTGTTTAACTGAAGCTATACACTGTCTTTTATAG
>NC_044495.1:62784481-62816981 GCF_902362185.1 Chanos chanos | reverse complement strand
ACCAAAGTTATCGTGGAAACGACTTTACATTATTCAGGTCAGTCAGTAAGATTGCACACACAGGCTTTAACTTAATGGTGCTGTGGCAGTGGGCGTGTGTGTGTGTGTGTGTTTGTGTTTGAGTGTGTGTATGTATGTGTCAGTGTGTGTGTGTGTGTGTGTGTGTGTGTGTCAGTGTGTGTGTGTGTGTGTGTTGTAATGGGCAGCACTGTGAGTTTCAGCTGGAGAATGTAAATCACAGACAGTCGTTTTGTGATCATGGGTGATCACTGATGACCACTGATCAGTGACTACTGATCAGAGGTCAGTGAACAGTGGGAGCTAGTTGCATGAATCCTGACCAATCCCTTCAGCTCAAGTGATCCACAGAATCTCAAACCACTGATATCAGATCAGTTTCCATCTTCACTTACACAGGTGTCAAGAAACTCCAGTACAGAGCACTGTTCCTGATCTTCCAACATCAGCGCCATCTCTAAATCTATTCACCCGCCACTGAGAGGAGCGACACTCTGCCTAGAATGGACCCAGAAACAGACTTCATGACTGCGTCTTCTTATTTCAGTTCCAGTGCTGTCTGGATATTGTTTTCTTTGTGGTTGTTTTGGTTGTGTATGCTGGATAGAGTGGGTGGACAATGTCGGACTAGAGGAACAGCTGGTCTTCATTAGCAGGAGACACCCTCACACGCCCATTCAGACCCAGCCCTCTTCTCCACTGTATCACATCTCTCTACGGTCAGTCTGACATTTGATCAAACTTTTAGTCTCTATAAAGTGGTATTTAAATGGTGGAGACAAGCACTCGAATGCAGAATCGTGACGAGGTTTTACCGCTGTTGTTTAGAACATCTGGGCTTGTGCAGCTGTGTAAACAACCCAAACTCTGTGTTGGATACAGTTACATTTTTCTGAAAATATGACTTGAGTGGGGCAGCACTGTTACCATTTTAAGATGTGCTTTTGTCTGGTTTCTTATTTTGGTTTATCTGTCGCTCTCTGCCCGATACTTTGCCCTCTGCCCTGGTTGCTATGCTACAGCCCCCTCCCTGTCAGAACCACGTCCTGATGAACGATACTTTGGGTTTTTGTCACAGTCTACGGTTGGCTGCAGTTCGTAGGATTTCCTTCCACCTTCTATGGATCAACATGCTGTTCCCTGGGTTCTCCTCAGAACCATGCCTTTTCTGCTGTGTGTTTATGGAATTGTATCTAGACCCTGTGTTTTCCCCCTGGGATTGTTTTGGGGTGTTTTTCTTGACCCTTTCAGTCATTGACACCTTACACATGGATAGTACCATTGAGGTGATTCCTTATTTGGGATGGAGGGTATTTTTTCACTATTTGAAATTATTTTCAGTTTGCAATTTTGCACTTTTTCATGAGTTTGATTAATCTGTTAATTTTTAACGCGACTGTCCATCTCTTTTTAAAATACAGCATAAAAGTTCGGCAAAGTTCAGGTTTACAGGCAAGTGACTGCGCCAGTGCGAAAGATCTGGTTCCTCCCCGTCAAACTGTAACTGCTTTGCAATACTCATGCCAGTGCAGGGCGACAGTCTTCGGTGACTCTTCGCGTTTCAGGATTGAATGTTCGCGGCATATTTGTCTAACCCATCAGACTGAATTTCTACATTAGGAATTAGATTGTGCTGTCGGTCTCCAATTGTCTTTATTTTATTGGGTTAATGTGGAGATTGCTACAGTCGCGCTCTCCGAAAGCCACAGTGTGCCTGCGCGAGCTCCTCTTCTCCGCGGAATTATGCCCCATCGCTGAGGAAAGTCGAGCGACGAAATGACTTCTTCTCACCACTCCGTCATAGCTGCACTCGCCTGGTGTACCATATCTTGATACTATACGATATTTGGGTTATCAATATGATGAAATGGCAGCCCCGGAAGAAGGTAGGCTTCCAGATACAGTTCCATAGTATTTGGATGTTGTACGATAATCTAAACTGTAGTTGGAAACACTCCTGTATAGGAATACTGTGTATGTTTGAACACCATAAAGTCGTTCAAACGATTGAGAATGTCGCAGTTTTATAATTCAGATTTTGAATATCTTCTACAGGAATGCTACGCCTCTAAATAACGGAAAAGATTGAAACCTATCAAACTTTACGTTTCTTTTCTATGCATTTCTTTATGATGAGGGAATACATGCATTACGTTCCCTCCTGCAGGGCTTGTGTTGGAAGCTTTGGCTTTTTAAATGTATCACTGCAATTATGTAGAGACTGCGCGCTTTTACATCTCCGTGCAGCAGCAAGCAGTGGATTTGTGTAGGTTGAGATTTGGCACACAGGCCACTGTTAACTTTGGAACGATCCACGAGCTGACCAGGTGGCACTGGCGAATGAGACGGCAGTGTGATGGAAGGACTTGACCGTTTCATTTCAAACCCAGCACTGTTTTCAGTTACATCGCTCACTGTGCTGTTCGATGTGTTTGCACAATCTCTCTGTAACCGATTCTGCAGATGAAGAGCGATAAAGCATTTTGAAAGCCCACGGTTGATGAATGAGACTGAAATGTCTGTGAGCGTGCGCGCGCGTCTATCCGAGGAAGCGTGACACAATTTTTCGTGGCGGATTTCCAGGGCTCTGAGCCAGTCTCGTGAGCAGCTATGCCGCAGATTAGCCAAGCGTGCTGCAAAAGTGAAAAGTGAATGACACATGCACACACATAGACACACACACACACACAGACGGGCGTGTATTGTAGCACACCCGGGAGAGAGAGAGTCATCCGCAGTAAATTAATGATTCCGTATTGCCAGAATTATAAAGGAGGGAATCTAGACCAAGATTAGACCGCGCAAGTATGTGTAAACGCATTTACGTGATGGCGACAGAGATAGACCACAGATGTTCTTACACACACTTCTGTGTTTTAGACAGAAACCCCTCAAACGTCTGTATTATCGTCTGGTAAAGTATTGCACAGATAATCTGAATCGATTTGGGAAACAATTCCGATAGTGCAGCACCCCACGTTATCTCCCAGTATAACCAGTCTAAATAACCTTTTACGTTACTAGAGGCGTGAGGTAATTGAGCGTTTTTGGAGAGCCATTTAGCCAAATCGCTAATGTCCACGTGTCCTTTTCTAACCCATCTCAGCACTCACACCTCAAAATGACCCACTTTGTCCTTTTCCCAATCAGATCCGTTCAGAAGTCAAATATCACTCAAGGATAGGGTTAGTAATATGCTCTCTCTCTCTCTCATACCCACACATACACACACGCACGCATGCTCGGACGCACACACACACACACACACACACAAACACACACACACACACACACACACACACACACACACACACACACACACAAAGACCCTCCTGGCAAAATGAGTCCTTGGGGGGCCTACTCATCTGCCACATTACAAAACAGTAGATCAAATCAGTGAGATTTACTGGTGTCCAAGTATCTCTCTCTCTCTCTCTCTTGCTCTCCATCTCTATCTGTGTGTGTGTGTATGATCTCATATATAACACTAAATGTGATGAACCTGGTTTTGAATCACACTCAGGTCACAGGTTTGAATCTGAGCATTAGCACTGGTTGGGATTGGTGTTGTGGACATTAGCACTGGTTGGGGTTGGTGTTGTGGACATTAGCACTGGTTGGGGTTGGTGTTGTGGACATTAGCACTGGTTGGGATTGGTGTTGTGGATATTAGCACTGGTTGGGGTTGGTGTTGTGGACATTAGCACTGGTTGGGGTTGGTGTTGTGGACATTAGCACTGGTTGGGATTGGTGTTGTGGATATTAGCACTGGTTGGGATTGGTGTTGTGGATATTAGCACTGGTTGGGATTGGTGTTGTGGATATTAGCACTGGTTGGGGTTATACTGTAAACATCTGTAGTATTATATACTGTAGATGCTACATGCTTATACACTACTCTGTCCTGCCACTTGCCCTAGCTACATTTTTAAGATGTCATGTTTGCATTTAAGTGTGTGTGTGTGAGTGTGTTGCCATGTGTATGAGTTTCAGTGTGTGTGTTGTTTTTTTTGTGCTTGGGAGTGCCTGGGTTTTAAAGAGTGTGTGTATATGTATGTGTATATGTGTGTGTGTGTGTTTGTGCGTGAGTTTCAGTGTGTGTGTTGTTTTTGATGTTGTGCTGGGGGGCGTCTGGGTTATAAGGAGTGTGTTGGTCTGTGCTGCTTGTATGTTTTGACGTCTGTGTGTTGGCGCGTGTTGATTTTAATGTGTGAGTATTGGTGCGTGTGGGTTTTAATGTGTGTGTGTGTTTCTGTGTGTCTGCGTGTGTGTGTATGTTTTGACGTCTGTGTGTTGGTGTGTGTTGATTTTAATGCGTGAGTATTGGTGCGTGTGGGTTTTAATGTGTGTGCTTTATGTGTGTGTGTGTGTGTTGATGTGTGTGTGTACTGGTGCGTGTTTAATGTGTGCGCGCTGATGTATGTGTGTATGTTTTAATGTGTGTGCTTTATGTGTGTGTGTTGATGTGTGTGTGTGTGTGTGTGTGTTTAATGTGTGCGCACTGATGTATGTGTGTATGTTTTAATGTGTGTATAGGTGCATATGGGTTTTAATGTGTGTGTTTGGGCTTTATTGAGCGTGTTGGTTGTAATGACTCTAATATTACTAATCATACTGATGAATTCAGTTTTAGAGTGTTGTCATCTCTCATTCAAGCGCTGGCAATATGGTTGCATGGGTGTGTGTGTGTGTGTGTGTGAGACAGACTGTGTGTGTGTATGTGTGTGTGTGTGTGAGACAGACTGTGTGTGTGTATGTGTGTGTGTGTGAGACAGACTGTGTGTGTGTGTGTTTGTGTGTGAGACAGACGGTGTGTGTGTGTGTGTGTGTGTGTGTGAGACAGACTGTATGTGTGTGTGTGTGTGTATGTGTGTGTGTGAGACAGACGGTGTGTGTGTGTGTGTGTGTGTGTATGTGTGTGTGTGAGACAGACGGTGTGTGTGTATGTGTGTGTGTGTGTGAGACAGACGGTGTGTCTGTGTGTGTGTGGGTCTGTGTGTATGTGTGTGTGTGTGTGAGACAGACGGTGTGTGTGTATGTGTGTGAGTGTGTATGTGTGTGTGGGTGTGTATGTCTGTGTGTGTGTATGTGTGTGTGTGTGTGTGAGACAGACGATGTGTCTGTGTGTGTGTGTGTGTGAGACAGACTGTGTGTGTGTGTGTGTGTGTGTGTGTGCGTGTGTGTGTGTGTGTGTGTGTGTGAGTGTGTATGTGTGTGTGAGTGTGTATGTGTGTGTGGGTCTGTCATGTCTCTGTTAGAGTGAACGCTGTATTTCAGTGCTTGGCTCATTAGCTGCTCACTTGCTTCATCTCAATCAAGTATAAGTGCTTCCCTGTTTAGGAAAAGTAGTGTCAGATGATCTGCCTTTGTGTGTGTGTGTGTGTGTGTGTGTGTGTGTGTGTGCGTGTGTGAGACAGGGAGGGTTTGGGTTTGGGAGACTGTGAGAAGGATCTAGTCTCCCATTAAGACTTGATTAGAAATTGAGTTAATTGTAGCTTTTCACCCCCCCTCCCTCTCTCTCTCTCTCTCTCTCTCTCTCTCTCTCCCTCTCTCTCTCTCTCTCTCTCTCTCTTTCTTTTAGTGTGTACTCATCCTATTCCAGCTGCTGTTTTTCTTGTTTATCAGTTTAGTGGCCCCAGGTAAAATCTGCCCCCTGCTAAAGCTTCATCAGACCAGAGACAGCTGTGGATCAGAGTGGATAAGTGTCTGAAAACCACACTTCAGAGCTCAAACGTAACGCTGTGTGTGTGTGTGTGTGTGTGTGTGTGTGTGAGTGAGTGTGTGTGTGAGTGTGTGTGTGTGTGTGAGTGTGTGTGTGTGTGTGTGTGTGTGTGTGTGTGAGTGTGTGTGTGTGTGTGTGTGTGAGTCTGCATGAAAGTGGAACAAATTTGTATGCGGTCTGAGCTACTGTCCAAAGATTCAAGATCAGCAATTCTCCTTTCTCTTTCTTTCTTTCTTTCAGCGGGAGAAAGTAATTTCTTCTGCTCATCAACCAGTGCTGAGCTTGTCAGTTCTGCTCTGGAATCTTCTGTTGTTGTTGTTGATGTTGTTGTTGTTGTTGTGGGGGTTTCGGGAAGTCTGCTGAAGCATCTACAGTATGTTCAGCTTCTGCTCTGCTTGTGTAGAATATCTCTGGAGCTGAAGGCATTGGTTCTGAGGAAAGCCTCTCTCTCAGTGTGATAATCCATTCATTCGGAGTTGAAGACACAAAAAAGCAGACATAAAGTCATACGGTAGTACAGTCATGCAGTAACACAGTCATACAAGTTCAAGTTCAAGAGTTTGTCATATGTAGGTTAACACAGGGTCAATGGTACAATGAAATGTACGAGACAAGAGAAACAGGTCAGCTCAGCAATAAGAGCACACTAGTCATAAGAATAAGAGTACAGTAAGGGATCTAAATAAATAAAGAGTAAGACACTAGTTGTAAGAATAAGAGTAAGAATAAGAGTAAAATAAGGGATTAAAAAAATAAAGAGTAGGAGAATAAGGAGTTAACTAAGAAAAATAATAGAAAAGAGAGGTATGAGCAATAGAACAATTTAAATACAAGGAGAGTGCGCAATAAATATAACAGAATATGAAATATAACACTATATACATGTGAAGGAGGCTTAAAATTAAAATTTAAAGTGGTGAGTGTGAACAACGGTATTGCACATGGGGGATGTACAGCTTTATGTACCAGTGTAGTGTCAGTGCAGTATCATGTAAATATTGTGAATCAGACATGGTGTAATCAATGTGCAGCAGTGCATTGACACTGCAGTAGACAGTGGACAGTGCAGTAGGGAGTAACCTGTGTAGGTAATCAGTGCAGTGCAAGTTAGTAGTTGAGTAACAGCGCACTTAAGCAGTGGACGGTGCAACAAGCAGGTAGTTGAGTCTGCAATGGGGGATGTTTAGATGTGTGAGTTAAGAAGCCTGATGGCCTGTTGGTAAAAACTGTCCTTAAGTCTTGTGGTACGTGCAGCCATGCTCCTGTATCGTCTGCCAGGCAGTAACATGGAGAACAGTCTGCGTGCTGGGTGGCTGCGGTCCTTAATGATGCTGTGAGCCTTCTGCAGACACCGCTGGTGGAAGATGTCCTGAATGGCAGGGAGTCTGTTGCCTGTGATGTGCTGTGCCACATCCACCACTCTCTGTAGTGATTTGCGGCTGTGGGCAGAGCAGTTTCCGTACCAGACCGTGATGCAGCCCGTCAGCAAGCTCTCGATGGTGCACCAGGAGAAGTTGGTGAGGATGCTGGTGTTCATGCCAAACTTCCTTAGTCTTCTCAAGAAATAGAGCCGCTGGCGAGCCTTCTTGACCATGGTGTCTGTGTTTAGCGACCAGGAGAGGTCCTCAGTGATGTGTACACCGAGGAACTTGAAGTTGCTGGCCCTCTCAACCTCAGCATCACCAATGTGGATGGGGAGGTGCCCACCCCCCTGCTGTCTCCTGAAGTCTACGATCATCTCTTTGGTTTTACTGACGTTGAGAGAGAGGTTGTTGTCTTGGCACCAGCTGGTTAGTGCCCTCACCTCCTCTCTGTAAGCCGTCTCATCGTTGTCTGTGATGAGGCCCAGGATGGTCGTGTCGTCAGCACACTTGATGATGACATTTGAACTGTGCTTGGCAGTACGGTCGTAGGTGAACAGGGAGTACAGTAGGGGGCTGAGCACACAGCCCTGTGGTGCGCCTGTGTTGAGGATCAGTGACGATGAGGTGTGGCTGCCAATTCTCACAACCTGGGGCCTGCCCATCAGGAAGTCTAATATCCAGCTGCAGATGGAGGGCGCTAGACCGAGGTCAGAGAGCTTTGAGACGTGTTTTGAGGGAATGATTGTGTTGAATGCCGAGCTGTAGTCAATGAAGAGCATTCTCACATATGTATTCCCCTTGTCCAAGTGGGTGAGCACGATGTGCATCGCCAAGGCAATGGTGTCTTCTGTGGCCCTGTTTGGTCTGTATGCAAACTGAAGAGGGTCCAAGGTGACAGGAAGGGAGGAGTAGATGTGGATTTTAATTAGTTCGTTCGAAGCACTTCATGATGACTGATGTCAGTGCAACAGGGTGGTAGTCATTTAGACAGGAGGCCATTGGTTTCTTGGGAACAGGAACGATGGTGGATGCCTTCAGGGAGGTGGGGACCACAGACTGACTCAGGAGGAGGTTGAAGATGTTGGTGAACACCTTCGTCAGTTGGTCAGCGCACGCTCTGAGAGCCCGGCCAGGGATACCATCTGGCCCCGGAGCTTTGCAGGGGTTGACCCTTTTGAAGGACCGTCTCACATCAGCTGTTTCTAGGGTCAGTGTGGGAGCCTTCCCATCCACATGTGGATGCATGATGGGCGCTGTGTTGTCTGCATCAAACCGTGCATAAAAGGTGTTTAGCTCGTCTGGGAGCGATGCTTTGCACTGGGCAATGTCCTTGTTTTTCCCCTTGTAGTCTGTGATGCAGCGCAGTCCACTCCATATGCTCCTGGGGTCAGAGCTGTAGTAGCTGGAGTCCACTTTGTCCCTGTACTTCTTCTTGGCATCCCTGATGGACTTCCGGAGGTCATATCTGGCTGCTTTGTAGGTGTCAGGGTCCCCAGAGCTGAAGGCGGTGGTCCGCGCTTTGAGTTTAGCGCAAATCTCCCGGTTGACCCAGGGCTTCTGGTTCGGGTAGGTCCGAACGGTGGTTTTTGGGACAACATCGCTGATACACTTGCTTATATAGCCTCTGACAGAGTCGGTGTATCCACTGATGTTGCCATCCGCTGCATCCTCAAACATCTGCCAGTCAGTGGTCTCAGAGCAGTCCTGAAGGACCCCCTCAGCCTCTCTGTCCCATTTGTAGGTGTCCCTGGTAACTGTTTTTTCCTGTTTCAGCTTCTGCCCATATGCAGGCAGCAGCAGGATGGAGCAGTGGTCTGCCTTTCCAAAAGCAGGGCGGGGGAGGGGTATGTAGCAGACTTTGAACGGGGTGTAGCAGTGATCCAGGGTCTGTTCTCCCCTGCTGGGAAAAGTGATGTGTTGAAAGTATTTTGGGAGAACTTTCTTCATATTGGCTCTGTTGAAGTCTCTCGAAACAATGAGCGCAGCCTCTGGGTATGAGTTTTCCAGTCCATTTACGATCCTATACAGCTCGTCCAGTGCTGAAGGTTTATCAGCCTGTGGGGGGATGTAAACAGCTGTGAGGAGGTACCATGGAGCAGCACGTTGTTAAAATACAGACATCCTTGGCCCATGAAGAGTTAACCATAAAGCACACACCACCTCCTCTCATCCTGCCTGAGTCTTTCGTTCAGTCTTGCCAGTAGATGGAGAAATTCACCGGGGTGATGGCACAGTCAGGCATGTTGGGCTCCAGCCATGTCTCAGTGAATGCCTGAACGCAGCAGTTCCTAATGTCCCTTTCGTGTTTAATACGTGCGCGTAGTTCGTCTAGCTTGTTGTCCAGCGACTGTACATTAGCAAGCAGAATGCTGGGCAGAGGAGGTTTGTAGTTTCTCTGTCGGTTTCTCTGCAGAATGCCGGCGTGCTTCCCTCTCTTTGTTTTCCTCCGACGCCGTGCAAGTAAACAAAAGCCCCAGGGGAGTACGGCGTTGGCGGTGTCGAAAGACGGCTTAAAATCTGAACTGGCTGACGAACGTAACTCCAAAAGTGTTTGTCGGTCATACTGAATGTATGATAGCGCCGAATTAACGAAAAGGACTAGAAGTTAAAAGGAAATCCACACAACTTTGCGGATTTGACTCGGAGCTCTCTTCAGTGCAGCCATCTTAGCGACAGTGCAACAGTGGACGCGAAAACACTTGTTGTCAGAAGTGGGATTCGAACCCACGCCTCCAGGGGAGACTGCGACCTGAACGCAGCGCCTTAGACCGCTCGGCCATCCTGACCTATCCTTGTTATCATTCTCCGCCACTTATCTTGGTCCGGGTTGTGGTGGTAGCAGGCTGAGGAGGCCAGCCCAGACATCCCTTTCCCCAGCCACATCCACCAACTCCTCCTGGGTTCCAAGGCCGGCCGAGATATGTAATCCTCCCAGCATGTTCTGGGTCTGCCCCGGGGTCTCCTCCCAGTTGGTCACACCTGGAACACCTCCACAGGGAGGCCCCCAGGATGCATCCTGACTAGATGCCTGAACCAAGTCAACTGGCTCCTTTCAATGCGAAGGAGCAGCAGCTCTACTCCAAGCTGTTCCCAGATGTCTGAGCTCCTCACCCTATCCCTAAGGGTGCACCCTGGCACCCTATGGAGGAAACTCATTTCCACCGCTTGTATCTGTGATCTCATTCGCTCATTCGACCCAGAGCTCATGACCATAGGTGAGGGTTGGAACGAAGATCAACTGGTAAATTGAGAGATTTGCCTTCTGGCCTAACTCTCTCTTCACCACGATGGTCTGGTGCAGCGACCACATGACTGCTGCTGCCGCCTGATTTGCCTGTCGATCTCCCGCTCCATTTTACCCTCACTCATGAACAGGACCCCTAGATACTTGAACTCCTCCGCTGAGCAGTGTGATACACCGATAATTGGAGCACACTCTCTGGTCCCCTTTTTTAAATATGACAACCTCCACCCCTGTCTGCCACTCCACAGGCACTGTCCCCAACCTCCACGCGACATTGAAGAGACATGTCAGCCATGGCAGCCCAACAACACCCAGGGCCTTCAGCATTCCAGGGCAGATCTCATCCACTAACTGCCTCAGTGGCCTCTGCCAGGGAGATGGGTGATGACCCCCTTGAATCCTCCAGCCCTGCCTCCTCTGTGGAGGGCGGGTCATTCGGATTTAGGGGCTCCTCAAAGTGTTCATTCCACTGTCCGACCACATCCTCAGTCGAGGTCAGAACCTCCCCGTCTCTGCTGAGAACAGCCTGGATGAGGCCCTGCCTGCCCCTCCTTCGTCACCTGGTGGTTTGCCAGAACCTCTTTGAGGCCAACCGAAAGTCCTTCTCCATGGCCTCCCTGAACTCCTCCCATACCTGAGTTTTTGCTTACGCGACCGCCATCGCTGCAGCCCTTTTGGCGTGCCGGTACCTCTCAGCCAATTCTGGAGTCCCCCGTGCTAGCCAAGCCCGGAAGGCCTCCTTTTTCAGCCTGACAGCTTCCCTCACCGATGGTTCCCTCCACCACCGGGTCCTTGGGTTGCCACCACAGGCACAGACAAACGTCTGGCCACAGCTCGAAGCTGCCGCTTCAACAATGGAGGCTTTGAACAGGGTCCATTCCGACTCCATGTCCCCAGCCTCCCTCGGGATCAGGGAGAAGCTCCTCCAGAGGTGAGAGTTGAAGACCTTCCGGACAGGGTCCTCAGCCAGATGTTCCCAGTTCACCCTCACTACGTGCTTGGGTTTACCAGGTCTGTCCGGCAGCCTCCCCCGCCATCTGATCGTACTCACCACCAGGTGGTGATCAGTTGACAGCTCTGCCCCTCTCTTCACCCAAGTGTCCAGAACATATGGCCACAGGTCTGATGAGACGACTACGAAGTTGATCATTGACCGTTGGCCTAAGGAGCTCTGGTACCAGGTATACTTGTGAGCTGCCTTATGCTTAAACATGGTGTTCATTATGGACCATCCGTGACTCGCACCGAAGTCCAACAAAGCACCACTCGGGGTCAGATCAATTTGGCGTGTACGCTGTCACAACAGTCAGAGATTTCCCTCCTGCAACCCAAAGTTGCAGTGAGGTGACCCTCTTGTTCACTGAGACAAACTCCAACACAGGGGGGCTCAGTCAGGGCCTGACAAGTAACTCCACACCTGCCCACCGCCTTTCACCCTGGGCAACTCCGGAGAAGGATAGACTCTAGAGTTTGGTTCCAGAACCAAGTCTGTGCTTAGAGGTGAGCACCCGGCCCCAATTTATCCCCTCGCAGATGGTGAGCCCACGAGAAGGCGACACGTGGCTCGTTCAGGCTGTAGTAAGACTGTATTAGAGAGAGACTGTATTATTACATATGAGGGAGTAAGACTGTATTAGAGAGAGACTGTATTATTACGTATTAGAGAGTAAGACTGTATTAGAGAGAGACTGTATTACAACGTATTAGAGAGTAAAAACCACACTCAGAGAGTAAAAACTACACTCAGCTGTTATTGTCCTGATGTCTCATTGTTTCTGCAGGAAGTGCTGGTGTCAAGATTGTGCCATTTCATGGAAAATGTAAATCCATAAAAGCATAAAATGAGATCTTCACAAAGCATGAAATTTATTCCAGTGCCCGATGGACAAGGTCAGAGTAAATGTACAAAGTCCTCTTGTGTGTGGAGCAGCCAATGCTGTGCTCTCTTAGCCTTTAATCTGCCCTTTGAAGTCTGGACCTGTTTTTTTCTGTTTCTATTTAAGTGAAAGACTGAGTGAGAATTAGAGGCAGAGGAAGCTGTTTGAATATATGACAGTGGTAAATATGGTGGATATTGTGTCATATGCAATATATATTATAAATATGATGTCATACATTATATTTATATAATGTCTTCTGTGATGTTTGAGGGTGTTTATAAATGTCTATAATATCATATATGTGTTTAATAACACAGAACTTAATTACACATAATTTAATTATAGATAATGTAATTATACATAACTTAATCACATATAATTTAATTATACACAATTTTATGAGCCCTTGGATGCAGACCTAAGCCAAACAGACTCCGAAGCCTCTTTGTTTAGGAATATTTACTGAACTGAGTCAAATTTAAGAATATTTACAGAATAGAGTCAAATTCTAATTTCTGCTCCAAGGTCTGATTTGATTTACTTGTTTGAAAAAAAATAAAGAATAAATTATTGTTCACTAAAAGTAAAAACAATTTTTTGAGAAAAAATCAAGGTTTTCAGTGGTGTGGTATTAAAGACGCCAGTTCAGCGTTCTGTGTAATTTTTTGGTGCCTTTGTTCCAACGGTAGGGTTTTTACAGAGGTTAATAATACGTTTTAAATAATAAATGTGATTTATCACACACAGGTCTGACAGTTATGACAGAGGACCCTGATTATGGCAGATTATGACAGGAGACGCATGTTCCTGAAAGAAATTATGTGGAAATATGTTACTCCACACATAAGTAACTGCATGTGAGTGTGTGCGTGTATGCGTGTGTGTGTGTGTGTGTGTGTGTGTGTGTGTTTGTGCGTTTGTGTGCGTGCGTATGTGTGTGTGTGTGCGTGTATATGTGTGTGTGTGTGTGTGTGCGCGTGTGCGTATGAGTTTGTGTATACGTGTGTGTATGCATGTGTGTGTGTGTATATGTGTTTGTGTGTGTGTGTTCGTATGTGTGTGTGTGTGTGTATGTATGCGTGTGTGTGTATGAGTTTGTGTATAAGTGTGTGTATGCGTGTGTGTGTGTGTGTGTATGCGTGTGTGTGTGTGTGTATACGTGTGTGTATGCATGTGTGTGTGTGTGTGTGTGTGTATGCGTGTGTGTGTATGAGTTTGTGTATACGCATGTGTGTGTGTACGTGTGTGATTCTGAGGGACAGCTGTTGGAACACACAGCCCTGTGCTCCCATGTGATTTCTCAGAGAATCAGTTTTTCTGATAAAGACACGGTTTTGTTAAAAGTGGCAGAGGGAGTGTGTTTGGAGTTTGGTCTAGTGTGATTGTGTGTATGCATGTGTGTGTGTGTGTGTGTGTGTGTGTATGCATGTGTGTATTTATGTGTGTGTGTGTGTGTGTGTGTGTGTGTGTATGCGTGTGTGTGTGTGTATACGTGTGTGTATTTATGTGTGTGTGTGTGTGTGTGTGTATGCGTGTGTGTGTGTGTGTGTATACGTGTGTGTATTTATGTGTGTGTGTGTGTGTATGCGTGTGTGTGTATGCATGTGGCAGAGAGAGTGTGTTTGGAGTTTGGTCTAGTGTGATTGTGTGTATGCATGTGTGTGTGTGTGTGTGTGTGTGTATGCGTGTGTGTGTGTGTGTGTGTGTGTGTGTATACGTGTGTGTGTATGCATGTGGCAGAGGGAGTGTGTTTGGAGTTTGGTCTAGTGTGATTGTGTGTATGCATGTGTGTGTGTGTGTGTGTGTGTGTGTATATACGTGTGTGTATTTATGTGTGTGTGTGTGTGTGTGTGTGTATGCATGTGGCAGAGAGAGTGTATTTGGAGTTTGGTCTAGTGTGATTGTGTGTACAATTAGACACATCAGTGTGTCTGTGACCTTTGACCGTGTCTGTTTGGTATTGATCAGTGTAATGTTCCTGCAGCCAGCTAGTCTTAATCTTGTAATACGAGATTAGCTGTTTAATCTGTGGATCAATACTCCTAACACTAACCTTAGCACAACACAACATGACATGACATGACACAACACAACAAAAGACAACGACACGACACAACATGACGTGACACAACACAACAAAAGACAACGACATGACACAACATGACGTGACACAACACAACAAAAGACAACGACATGACACAACATGACGTGACACAACACAACAAAAGACAACGACACGACACAACATGATGTGACACAACACAACAAAAGACAACGACACGACACAACATGATGTGAAGCGGCTATTGAACGTCGTAGCCAGTCAGTGGCAGGTGAACGTAGCAATGTGTGTGTGTGTGTGTGTGTGTGTTACCACAACACAGTGAACATCCCTGTTGTTTGTGGTGTAAAATACTGAGTGTTTGTGAGGTGCTGAGTGTGTTACCGCTCTGAGTTGTGTTTCACACTGGACTCGAACTGACAACCCTCGGGATGGGAGGCGGGCGTGCTAGCAAGGAGGCTAAAACCCATGGGCGCTAGCGGTAATCGCCTGTTAAGGTGTCAGGGGAGTGAGGTATACTCACTGTGCAGCACTCTACTCTGAAAAGTCTGAGACTCTCATTACCAGCTAATACTGCACAGGCCTGTCCCTCACTTTTCTCCATCTCATCCATCCTTTCATCCATCCATCAAACAAATATTCAGAAACCCAGTGTCTCACAACACCTGTTAATTACATTTTAACCTCTTTTTCATTATTCTTGATTAATTACAATTATTAATTACATTTAAAAAATATACTTTTTAAATACACACATTAAATACACTCCATATCTGGTGCCAGTACATTCATCTTAAAATAGCACCTGTGGGTGTAACTTTTTTTAATTGTGTGAGTTTCATTGTTAGTATTATCCGGTAACAGACAGACTTTTTAAATTGAGTTTTATTGTTAGCATTATCTGGTAACTGAGACTTTTTAAACTGAGTTTCATTGTTAGTATTATCCGGTAACAGACAGACTTTTTAAATTGAGTTTTATTGTTAGCATCATCTGGCAACTGATAGAATTTGAGTTTCAGTGTAATGGAGTTTCATTGTAACAGTAATTGTGATTGTCTCCAGTAGGTTTACCGTCAAACACAAAGGAATTTTTTTTTTTTTTTGTCTTTAAAACATGCAGAATCGTACTGATTTGCATTGTGTTTTTCTTTACGGGTTACAAAAGATTCTCTGGTCTGCTGATCTGAATTCAAACCCTGAATGGTATCTACTTTGTTTTTTGACTAAGATGTGTAAGATTTGATGTTTTGGGATCTGGTGGAGAGAGGGGGTCCTGACTAAAAAGCCTCATCAAAAGAGCTTTTCAACATGCAGTTATATGACACAAAGAGAAAAGGTTGTCTGGGTTTACAATTTCTGACTCTTTCTCTCTCTTGTTTTTGCTGAGGAAAATTGGCAGTCATTCCAGATGCCATAAGTAATAATTGATTGAATCTCCAAAATCCAGCTGGTTGGTTTTTCTTTACAGTGGTTTGCTTCACTAGATTAATGTTTAGTAATATTTCGATACTTGATTTGCTCTTTGGGGAAATGAGGAGAATAAACAGAGATAGGTAGCTGCATGGGTTCGGAGGTGTCACAGATACTAAGGGTGTTCTATGGTTCCGTTCTATGGTTCCGTGAAATTAGCAGAATGTTTAAGGAGAGAACTCAACACACTGGAATCAGGACTCTAAATCACCACGTGTATTCTGCGGAGAGCTATGAGGAATTTTCATAGCTCTCTCTCTCTCTCTCTGTCTCTCCCTCTCTCTCTCTGTCTCTCGCTCTCTCTCTCTGTCTCTCCCTCTCTCTCTCTGTCTCTCCCTCTCTCTCTCTGTCTCTCGCTCTCTCTCTCTGTCTCTCGCTCTCTCTCTCTGTCTCTCCCTCTCTCTCTCTGTCTCTCGCTCCCTCTCTCTGTCTCTCGCTCTCTCTTAGGTGTGTGTGTGCGTGTTTGTGTTTGTTTAGTGTGAGACCATTTGAGACACTAACCAGACTTGGATCCTTAGTTCACATGTTGGAATTCCAGTTCAGATCCTAAATTGGATGCCTTAGAATGCCTCAGTGTCGGGTGTGTGTGTGTGTGTGTGTGTGTGTGTGTGCGCGTGTGTGTGTGTCCTTTAACTGATGTGTCCTTGAGCTAAAGTCAGTGTGCCCTGCCCCCCCCCCCTTCCAACACAGAGAATGGTTCTCAGTGGGTTTATGCTAAATCAAGAGTGGGTCTGCTCAGTGAGATATGAGCTTACAGTGGCTGGCAAATGGAGCATCTGATGGTGAAAAGCTGAGCTGTCAGAGGCCAGTGTTTGGATCAAGCTGCTGCTTCTCTGTTAGTGCAGAATTTGGCTCTGTATGTGTGTGTGTGTGTGTGTTTACAAAGAGATGTCAGTTTCCTCTGCTATGCTCAGTCTGGCCTTCAGAGCCATTAAATCTTCATGAAATCAACACAACACAACACTCAAATAACCCAATACAACACTCAAAAACAACACAACACCCCACAACACAACACTCAAAACACACAACACACGCGCAGTTCATTTATGGTGATGGAAATCCGACAGGTGTTCAAAAGGTGAAAGACTCCAGTATTGGCCAGTGGGGAAATAGTGATGAGGAATAGGGAATGCCCTATGAGTTCACAGCAAAGAGTTCTCGAGCTCACCCCCTCTCACCAGAGTTCGCCAAATCTCTCCTTAAAGAGATGCAGCACCCTCCAGCATATCATGTGTATGTCAATGCCTTTCCACACACACACACACACACACACACACACACACACACACACACATTTTGTTTGGAGTTAGAATCAATCTGGCTTTGACTGATGGTCCAGAAGGTGCTTATATGAGTGAAAATAAACATATGAATAAAAATGCGTGTTCACATGAATGAGAATGTTAACATGAATGATATTTTATTATATCATAAGGAAAGGCTAAGGATACAGATGAATGTTCTGTTGTTCGTGTTATTAATCATTAGACACATAAACAGGACAAATTCTTTATTGTCGTTTATTGTTTGTTTTGTGCATCACTGTTTTTCTTTGTAATGTTGCATTTGGGGTCGTCCCACTTCCCAGTGATGCGATCATTACGCACAGTTCTCACTCATCAAGAGAAAATGGAACTTTTTAAAAATCCTAACTAAACTGTTTCTTTCTCTTTCTCTGTCTCTCTCTCTCTCTCTCACTCTCTGTCTCTCTCTCGCTCTGTGTCTCTCTACAGGCATACTTCCGACAGGGCGTGGCTCTTCAGTACCTTGGTCGCCATGCCGACGCGTTGGCTGCCTTTGCCTCAGGGCTTGCTCAGGACCCCAAGAGTTTGCAGCTTCTGCAGGGCATGGTGGAGGCCACACTCAAGTCTCCCTTACGCGGTAAACAATGTCTCTACCACACTGACATAAACAACATCTCTACCACACTGACATAAACAACATCTCTACCACACTGACAAAAAACCATGTCTCTATCATACTGACGAAAATTATGTTTCTACCATACTGACATAAACAAGTCCTCTACCATACTGACATAAAGGACATCTCTTCCATACTGACATAATCAACATCTCTACCACACTGACATAAACAACATCTCTACCACACTGACATAATCAGCATCTCTACCATACTAACATAAACAACATCTCTGCCATAATGACACAAACAACATCTCTACCACACTGACATAATCAGCATCTCTACCATACTAACATAAACAACATGTCTACCATAATGACACAAACAACATCTCTGCCATAATGACACAAACAACATCTCTACCACACTGACATAATCAGCATCTCTACCATACTAACATAATCAGCATCTCTACCATACTAACATAAACAACATCTCTGCCATAATGACACAAACAACATCTCTACCACACTGACATAATCAGCATCTTTACCATACTAACATAAACAACATCTCTACCATACTAACATAAACAACATCTCTACCATAATGACACAAACAACATCTCTACCATAATGACACAAACAACATCTCTACCATAATGACACAAACAACATCTCTACCATAATGACACAAACAACATCTCTACCATAATGACACAAACAACATCTCTACCATGCTTACAATCTACATTACTGACTTTACCATACAGTCTCTGATGACACAGTGACACAGACTCTGTAACAGTGACACACACTTTGTTGACACAGTGACATAGACTCTATGGTGATGAAAGAGTGTGTTCTTAAGATGACGCTGATATTAGTTTTCTGCTCATCTGTATAGAGACGCCTACTGTGACATAAATTTGGCATTGAACTGGGAGGTGATGTGAACTGGTTTCTTCAGCTTTATTTCTGGGGGGCATTCCAGAAAGCGGGTTTAGTGAAAACTCAATGTTAGTTAACTCAGAGCAAGTAGTGAACTTCATAATAGAAGAGCTCTATGACTTTGTTTTGCTGGGAGAATGGAGCCAGAGGACTCTTCTATTAGGAAATTTACTACTTACTCTGGAATTTACAATTTACAATTTGGCATTTCGCAGATGCTTTTAAACCAAAGCAACTTAGAATTAGTGCATCAATCAGGTTTAACTTCCTCATAAGCAAAGACCACAGTAGGAGTGCAAATTAATTATTTTCAGCGCCACACTCCTGAATATCCTGCAGCATAGAAACAAGGTTAGTCCAGAGGATTTTTTTTTTCATAAAACATAACATAAAAGAGAGGTTACATAATGGGTGACAGATAGACTCTGAAAAGGTGGGTTTTCAGTCTCCTGCAGAAGATGGTAAGAGATTCCACAGTTCTGATTGGGTGAGGAAGGTCATTCCACCACCGCAGAGCCAGGGGAGAAAAAAGACATGGCCAAGAGGAATGCCGAGTGGGACAGCCAACTCCCCAGAGGAGGTTGAGCAGAAAGATCTGGTAGGAGTGTATGGAGTGATCAGAGATTGATGGTAGGATCTGATAGCGACCTGAGGAAACGACCTGATAGTGCAGGCCGATAAGTAAGGCATTGCAAGTGCTTGAACTAGGAGCTGGGTTGCTTGTGGTGTAAGGAAAGGGCGGAGCCTCCTGATGTTGTAGAGGGAGAATCTGCAGGACCGGGTGACTGCCGCAATGTGGCTAGAGAAGTTAAGCCGGTCATCCAAGGTCACGCCAAGGTCACGCCAAGGTCACGCCAAGGTTTTTAGCTATCGTGGAGGGGGAGACCACGGAACCCTCAATGGTGATTAGAGCATTGATCATTTGGGAGCTCTTTGCTGGAAAATGAGAAGTTCAGTCCTCTCCAGATTAAGCTTGAGATGACATCCAGGAGGCAATGTCGGCTATGCAGGCCACAACGCATGGCCACAACTGTGTGCCATCGGTGTAGCAGAGGTAGGAAAGACCGTGGGCAGAGATAACTTGTCCAAGTGATTTAGTGTAAAGGGAGAAAAACAGTGGGCCAAGTAGGGAACCTTGTGGGACCCCAGTTTGGAAAGGGTGGGGGGAGGAGACCGATTCCCTCCAAGACACCTGATAGGAACGGTCAGACAGGTAGGATTCCAACCAGGTGAGTGCAGATCCTGAGAAGCCCATCCCAGCAAGGGATGAGAGAAGACTCTGGTGGTTCACAGTGTCGAACGCTGCGGAGAGGTCAAAAAGTATGGGAACAGAGCTGAGTGATTCCACTCTGGCAAGTGAAGCTCTCCTGTGACTGCGAGGAGGGTAGTCTCAGTGGAGTGGATGGCTTTGAATCCCAACTGGTTCGGGTCCAGGAGGTTATTCTGGAGGAGATAGGGAGAGAGTTGGTTATAGACTGCATGTTTGAGGGTTTTAGAGGAAAATGGTAGAAGAGATAGTGGACCGTAGCTTCTGAAATCAGCTGGATTTAAAGTGGGTTTCTTTAGCAGTGGCATGACCCATGCCCTCTTCAGAACAGAGGGAACTGTACCAGTAGACAGGGAGCTGTTGATTAAGGAAGAAATAAAGGGAAGAATGTCCTCAGAGATGGACTTAAAGAGAGAGGAAGGGATGGGATCAAGAGGACAGGTAGTGGGACGGTGAGATTTTATTAGTTGTAGAAAATCAGAGGGAGTTAGGGGGGAGAAGGTAGTGGGAGAGACAGCGGGTGCGGGATCCGAAATGGGAGGACATGAGGGGAGTGAGTCGTAGATGTCTTTAACCTTCTTCTCAAAAAAGGAGACAAAGTCATTAGCAGAAAGGGAAGAGGTAGGAGGAGGAGGAGAAGAGGGAGGAGAAAGTAGAGAAGAGTTTGTGAGGGTTAGAGTAGGCGGAGAGGATCCTGGAGTGGAAGAAGGCAGACTTTGCGGAGGACAGGGTAGGGGGGAGGGAAAGGAGAAGAGAGTGGAAATGGGATTGGTCATCTGGAGACTTTGATGTCCGCCATCTCCTTTCAGCCGCGCCAAGTTTGGCTCTGTCAGCACAAATGCAGTCGTCAGCCAGGGACTGGGAGGGGACAGACGAGCTGGTTTGGTAAGAAGGGGACAGAGGGAGTCCAGGGAGGATGACAGCACAGAGGACAGTAGAGGATTCATCTCAACGGAGAGAAGTGAGAAGGATTCAGCAGAAGGGAGAGAAGAACAGACAGCAGAAGAGAAGGCACTACAGGAGAGGGTGTGAAGGTTACATCGAGCTGACAATGACAGGGTGGGAGCAGAGGATTTGAGGGAGGATAAGATCAGGAGGCAGAAGGACAGAAAGAAGTGATCAGAGGTGTGGAGAGGTGTGACTGTGAGATCAGGACCAGGGCAGCCTCTTGTGAAGACAAGGTTCAGCTGGTTGACAGCCTTGTGTGTTGGTGGGGACTCCACTAGGGTGAAGTCGAAGAACTGGAGAAGGGGGAGGAGACCAGCAGACTGAGTAGAGTTCAGTCCCCAAGCAGCAGAATGAGAATGCTGTCCTCAGGGAAGGAGCCGAGGAGGGTGTCCAGTTCATCTGGGAGTGACTGCAGAGGGCCTGGTGGATGATAGAGAATACACATGTGCAGTTTACAAGGGGAAGAAACAGTAACGGTGTGAAATTCAAAAGAGGTGGGGGAGATGGAAGGGAGAGCAGTGACACGGAACCTCCACAAGGGGGAGATGAGGGAACAAGTTCCTCCACTCCTCCCCGAGGGTCTGGGGGTGTGGGAGAAAGTGAAGGCAGAGGAGAGGACAGCGGGAGTGGCTGTGTTCTCCGGTGTGATCCACGTCTCAGTGAGGGCCAGGAAGTGAAGAGACAACATGGAGGCCTGTGCAGAGATGCAGTGGGCCTGCTGCACCACCGACTGGCAGTTCCAGAGGCCACCGTAAATGACAACAGTACTGTCAGTAGAACAAGGCGGATGAATAAGGTCAGACAGGTTGCGACTGCAAGGTTGAATAGGTCACCGCCCGCGAAGACTGGGAGGGGAGACTCGGACTGGAGTGGGAGATGACACATGTACACTCTCACACACACATGCATGCACATCTGTCTTAAATACACACACACACACATGCATGCACATCTGTCTTATAAACACTCACACACACATGCATGCACATCTGTCTTATATACACTCACACACACATGCATGCACATCTGTCTTATATACACACACACACACATGCATGCACATCTGTCTTATAAACACTCACACACACATGCATGCACATCTGTCTTATATACACTCACACACACATGCATGCACATCTGTCTTATAAACACTCACACACACATGCATGCACATCTGTCTTAAATACACACACACACATGCATGCACATCTGTCTTAAATACACACACACATGCATGCACATCTGTCTTAAATACACACACACACATGCATGCACATCTGTCTTATAAACTCTCACACACACATGCATGCACATCTGTCTTAAATACACACACACACATGCATGCACATCTGTCTTAAATACACACACACACACATGCATGCACATCTGTCTTAAATACACACACACACATGCATGCACATCTGTCTTAAATACACACACACATGCATGCACATCTGTCTTAAATACACACACACACATGCATGCACATCTGTCTTATAAACTCTCACACACACATGCATGCACATCTGTCTTAAATACACACACACACATGCATGCACATCTGTCTTAAATACACACACACACATGCATGCACATCTGTCTTAAATACACACACACATGCATGCACATCTGTCTTAAATGCACACACACACATGCATGCACATCTGTCTTAAATACACACACACATGCATGCACATCTGTCTTAAATACACACACACACACATGCATGCACATCTGTCTTAAATACACACACACACATGCATGCACATCTGTCTTAAATACACACACACACATGCATGCACATCTGTCTTAAATGCACTCACACACACATGCATGCACATCTGTCTTATAAACACTCACACACACATGCATGCACATCTGTCTTAAATACACACACACACACATGCATGCACATCTGTCTTAAATGCACTCACACACACATGCATGCACATCTGTCTTATAAACACTCACACACACATGCATGCACATCTGTCTTATATACACTCACACACACATGCATGCACATCTGTCTTATAAACACTCACACACACATGCATGCACATCTGTCTTATAAACACTCACACACACATGCATGCACATCTGTCTTAAATGCACTCACACACACATGCATGCACATCTGTCTTAAATGCACTCACACACACATGCATGCACACACTGTTTTGTTGTGGTAAATGTGGTAAATGAACTGCTTATGTTATGTTTATGTCTTAATGTGTTTATGTGCGGGGGTGTCAGTGTGTTAATGTATTCATATGTTAATGTATTGGTGTCTTAATATGTTAATGTATAAAGGTTTTTGATGTGTCAATGTGATGATGAGTTGATGTGTGGAGGTGTCAGTGTATTAATGTGTTGATGTTTTGAGTCAATGTGTTAATGTGTTGATATGTTGTGTTGATGTGTTAATGTGGTAAAGTGTTAATATGCTGATGTATTGACGTGTTGTTGTGTTAATGGGTTCTGGAGAATGGGGAGGGGATGCCGTGGTGCACACATCCCCACGGGCAATCATTACGCAAACGGGGGCAGACCAAGAGGAGACTGAGACAGGGAGAGGGCAAGAGAGAGAGAGAGAGAGAGAAAGTGAGAGAGAGATTAAAACAATCATAAAAAGCGATGAAAGCTCAGGTAGCTCTGTGTGTGTGTGTCTGTGTGTGTCTCTGTGTGTGTGTATGCACATGCGTATGTGTGATAATGACCAGGCGGTCGTCAAGAGGCTGTGACAGCTGTCAATCAAACTGTGCAGACATGGGGCCGGTGAACTCCTCTGCTACATCACAAAAACCAAACTTACACAAACTTTGCAGATATGAAAGTAAAACCTACCAGGGTTAGGGTTCTTTTAGTAAAGAATTGGCCGCAACATATTCCTGCGTGCCCTTACCTAACTTTTTTCAGATAAGGAATCGTACAATTTTATTAGCCTATTGTCTCGACATTTTATGCTTCCGAGCGATATCACATATGGATGCTTTAACATTGCGAACGACTTCAATGACAGTGTCTAATATGCAGTTAGCCTACATACAACAAACACTGTCTCAGCACACAATAAAACACTCCTCAAACAGAACAACACTGTCTCAGCACACAATAAAAACACTGCTCAAACAGAACAACACTGTCTCAGCACACAATAAAACACTCCTCAAACAATACAACACTGTCTCAGCACACAATAAAAACACTGCTCAAACAGAACAACACTGTCTCATCACACAATAAAACACTCCTCAAACAATACAACACTGTCTCAGCACACAGTAAAAATACTTCTCAAACAGTACAACACTGTCTCAGCACACAATAAAACATTCCTCAAACAATACAACACTGTCTCAGCACACAATAAAACACTCCTCAAACAATACAACACTGTCTCAGCACACAATAAAAATACTTCTCAAACAGTACAACACTGTCTCAGCACACAATAAAACACTCCTCAAACAATACAACACTGTCTCAGCACACAATAAAACACTCCTCAAACAGAACAACACTGTCTCAGCACACAATAAAACACTCCTCAAACAGAACAACACTGTCTCAGCACACAATAAAACACTCCTCAAACAATACAACACTGTCTCATCACACAATAAAACACTCCTCAAACAATACAACACTGTCTCAGCACACAATAAAACACTCCTCAAACAATACAACACTGTCTCAGCACACAATAAAAACACTGCTCAAACAGAACAACACTGTCTCATCACACAATAAAACACTCCTCAAACAATACAACACTGTCTCAGCACACAATAAAAACACTGCTCAAACAGAACAACACTGTCTCATCACACAATAAAACACTCCTCAAACAGTGCAACACTGTCTCAGCACACAATAAAACACTCCTCAAACAGTGCAACACTGTCTCATCACACAATAAAACACTCCTCAAACAGAACAACACTGTCTCAGCACACAATAAAACACTCCTCAAACAGTGCAACACTGTCTCATCACACAATAAAACACTCCTCAAACAGAACAACACTGTCTCAGCACACAATAAAACACTCCTCAAACAGAACAACACTGTCTCAGCACACAATAAAACACTCCTCAAACAATACAACACTGTCTCATCACACAATAAAACACTCCTCAAACAATACAACACTGTCTCAGCACACAATAAAACACTCCTCAAACAGTACAACACTGTCCCAGCACACAGTAAAAATACTTCTCAAACAGTACAACACTCTTTCACCAAACTTGTTGTCCCTCTCTGAATGGGTGTTGTGTAAAGGAACCAAACAGTGCTGGTTTTGTTTTAGGACAAACAGATGCAAATCTAAAGAGCTTTCGTCTCATGCCCTCATTGCAGAATCAGTGGAACCCACCTATCAGCAGCTACAGAAGATGAAGTTGGACCGGAGCCCGTTTGTTGTGGTTTCTGTGATTGGTCAAGAGCTGCTGTCAGTCGGACATCACGCAGCATCTGTTGTGGTTCTGGAGGCGGCACTGAAAATCGGCACCTGCAGCTTAAAACTCCGCGGCTCTGTTTGTTCCGCCCTCGGCACTGCCCACTGGTTGCTTGGCAACACAGAGAAGAGCATCACCTTTATGCAGCAGGACCTGGAGGTTGCCAAGTCATTAGGTAAGTTAGGGTCAGGTCAGACAACGGCAGAGCACCTGGCCAGTCTGCTGTGGGTCTTACACACCACTCCCGAAATTTTCCCCTAACCCCTACCCAGATCTTCGCCCAAATCGTGTCTGTCACACCTCAGAGAAAACCCCACAGACACTGAGAGAGAACGAACATCATCAGACAAATGCAATAATGAACTAGTGTAATTGTGTAGTTTAGTAATTTGTCTACAGACTGCTGGGTTTTTTTTTCTTCTTTTTGGACATTTTTTGCCAGCTGGACCGGAGCAAAACCTTCCACTAACCCCCATAAAATATCTCTGTGTCTATGTGTTTGGTCCATTAAACTCAGATGAAGTGGATCACTAAAGCACAGACTCAGAGGGCAAAGGATACATCATCTGATAAAATAATCAAAACACAACACACAGAGATACTGAAAAGCTGTTTACTTGGTTATTACTGTTCACCTGAAGCAGATTTTACACTGACCTTACACTAACTGTTGGTCTGTTAAGGGCGCTAACTGTTGGTCCGTTAAGGGCGCTAACTGTTGGTCCGTTAAGGGCGCTAACTGTTGGTCTGTGAAGGACACTAACTGTTGGTCTGTGAAGGACACTAACTGTTGGTCTGTGAAGGACACTAACTGTTGGTCTGTGAAGGACACTAACTGTTGGTCTGTGAAGGACGCTAACTGTTGGTCTGTGAAGGACACTAACTGTTGGTCTGTGAAGGACGCTAACTGTTGGTCTGTGAAGGACACTAACTGTTGGTCTGTGAAGGACACTAACTGTTGGTCTGTTAAAGATGCTAACTGTTGATCTGTTAAAGATGCTAACTGCTAGTCTGTTAAGGGTGCTAACTGTTGGTCTGTGAAGGACACTAACTGTTGGTCTGTTAAGGGCGCTAACTGTTGGTCCGTTAAGGACGCTAACTGTTGATCTGTTAAAGATGCTAACTGTTGATCTGTTAAAGATGCTAACTGTTAGTCTGTTAAGGGCGCTAACTGTTGGTCTGTTAAGGGCACTAACTGTTAAAGACGCTTTCAGAGCAGTGAAACGCGTGAGAGAAGCCTTTTGACAGTGACCACATGTCAGCTCTTACCCAGCACTCCTTTCTGTCCATGCAGGTGATGAGGCTGGGGAATGCCGTGCCTATGGGAATCTGGGCTCGGCATTCTTCTCCAAAGGGAATTATCGGGAATCTCTGACCAACCACCGCAACCAGCTAATGCTAGCAATGAGACTGAAAGATCGGGAGGTAGGTCACTCTGTGTGCGTGCGTCTGTATGCGTGTGTGTGTGTGTGTGTGTGTGTGCGTGTGTGTGTGTGTGTGTGTGTGCGTGTGTGTGCGTGCGTCTGTATGCGTGTGTGTGTGTGCATGCGCGCGCGCGCGCGCGTGTGTGTGTGTGTGCATCTTTTTATATTTCTACATATACATATATACATTTCTTTCCTCTATCTATTTATTGCACATGTACATATAGCCTATACATGTGTACACATATATATATATATATATATATATATTCCTTCTTTTATATATCTCTTTATATTACCTTTATATTTACCTTTTATTGTTCTTTTATTATTATCTACTTACTACATTGTGCAAGTTGAGCTGGCCCCAAGCCCAAGAATTTCATTACTGATAATGATGTCCACACTGTTATCTAGTAAATGACAATAAAACTTGAAACTAGAAACTGAAACTGTGTGTGTGTGTGTGTGTGTGTAAGATTAGTGGAAATTCAGTGCAGACACTGATTTTATTCATGTTAATCTGTTTCAATCTGATTGTCCTGTGTTCTGTAGTATGTGTGTAGTGTGCACTGTTGTACACACAGCACACACTACAATATATAAATTTTCAATTTGAATCTGAACTCGACAGAAACAGCAAATGCAGAAGGTTAAGGAAGAGAATCAAGCCCCACCCCCACCTCTACCCCATGCCCCTGCTCCCTGATCTCTCTCTGACTGTGGTCATTCCTCCTGCTGACAGACGCTTTGTGTTGTTCAGTTCTTGTCAGAGAAGAATGGCATTGTTTCCTGCCCTCTCACGTCTCCCTCTTTTTACATGTTACTCAGACACACGTACACACACACACACACACACACACACACACACAGAGACACATACACACACACACACATACACACACACACACACACACACACACGTACACACACACAGACACACACACACACACACACACACAGAGAGAGAGAGACACACACACACACACACACACACACACAGACACATACACACACAGACACACACACGCACACGTACACACAGACACACACACACACACACACACTCGCACAAACACACACACACACACACACACACACACAGACACATACACACACAGACACACACACGCACACGTACACACAGACACACACACACACACACACTCGCACAAACACACACACACACACACACACACACACACACACACACACACAGACAGTTGTGTGGTGGTACAGTACATGCACATGCATACAAACACCTCTCCCCTCCCCCGCTCCCAGTATTTTCACGATTAGCAAAAATATGTTGTCATCCTGGGGTGGGCTCTGAGTGTGTTTGTGTGTGTGTGTGTGTGTGATGCAATCACAACTAACCACCCTCAGGCTGTCACGGTAACAGGAATGAGAGATAGGGTAACACGCACACACACTTTCACAGGGAGAGGCCTTGCCAAGACCTATTTATTCCACCTGTCAATCAAAGCCTCCTGACATATGTAGCAACAGAATGGTTACATCCTCCTCACTAACTACCCCCCAAACTCTCCTCTCTCCTCACTAACTACCCCCAAACTCCCCTCTCTCCTCACTAACTGCCCCAACTCCCCTCTCTCCTCACTAACTACCCCCCAAACTCCCCTCTCTCCTCACTAACTACCCCAACTCCCCTCTCTCCTCACTAACTACCCCCCAAACTCCCCTCTCTCCTCACTAACTACCCCCCAAACTCCCCTCTCTCCTCACTAACTACCCCCCAAACTCCCCTCTCTCCTCACTAACTACCCCCAAACTCCCCTCTCTCTTCACTAACTACCCCCCAAACTCTCCTCTCTGCTCACTAACTACCCCCAAGCTCCCCTCTCTCTTCACTAACTACCCCCCAAACTCCCCTCTCTCCTCACTAACTACCTCCAAACTCCCCTCTCTCCTCACTAACTACCCCCAAACTCCCCTCTCTCTTCACTAACTACCCCCAAACCCCCCTCTCCCCTCACTAACTACCCCCAAACTCCCCTCTCTCTTCACTAACTACCCCCAAACCCCCCTCTCTCTTCACTGACTGCCCAGAATCAAAGTCAGGATCAGATTATAGCCAATTTGAATTAATCAGCAATCAGCTGATTGGTTAACATTTGCGACATAACCAGTATAGTGCATCACACGTAGAACAATCACTCCAACTCACCATACCCTTTTGTCCTCTCTCTGTCTGTCATGTCTCTGAAATAGCATTAGTGTATTGAATAATAATAAGAAGAAGTATTGGTTTACTGATGGGAAATAGCATTAGTGTATTGAATAATAAGAAGAAGTATTGGTTTATTGGTGGGAAATAGCATTGGTGTATTGAATAATAAGAAGAAGTATTGGTTTATTGGTGGGAAATAGCATTGGTGTATTGGTGCACTGAAGGGAGAGAGAGTGGTTGTATTTAACAGGAACGTCCTGGTTGCCCTTCTCTAAAGCTATTTTAAATCCACAAAAGCTTTACAACACTGAGAGTGTATGTGTGTGTGTGTGTGTGTGTGTGTGTGCGCAGCCTGGTGTGAATGTAGTTTTGAATGAAAGGAGTTAATAAGGATTCAGTCAGGTATACTGGGGTCAGGTGTGCTATGGTCATGGATAATGCAGTCAGGTATACTGGGGTCAGGTGTGCTATGGTCATGGATAATGCAGTCAGGTATACTGGGGTCAGGTGTGCTATGGTCATGGATAATGCAGTCAGGTGTGTTGGGCTCCTGCTCTTTTGACAGATTTGATTAGATACAGATTCACTGTCTTTAGATACCATGTCCTCTTTGGTTCCTTTCACAGGTGAGGGAACTTATCAGCCTGAATGTGTCACATTTCCAACAATGCTGGCCTCAAATGCAACTAATATGTTGTTATAAGATGTACCTTTGTTGAAGCAATCAGTGTTCATCCTGAACCAATCACTATTTACAACCAGCGCATCAGCTGTCACAATCAGCAATTCATAACTCACAATTATCCAATCAGTATTCATCATAACTCACAATTATCCAATCAGTATTCACCCTGGGACAGTCCTCAGCATTCCCTCTGTTTACACCGAGTGCCAGATGACATGATTGTCACGGGCAAAGGCGGAGACACAAGTCAGGCTTTCCTTTTAATCTCAGGAACTGACAAGCTTCCTGACAAACTGCCAGCCATACCTTATCTGTGTCCCAGCCAAGCTGGGACACAGATAAGTATCGTCATTATGGACGTTTTTTTCCTAAAGGTAAAACAGTGCCTTTAACTATGTGTATTTATCTATGAGGGGAACATGGAAGGACATTGGCACTTTATACACTAAATGACCATACATTAAGCTATTCCACATACATTTTCATGTTCCTACTAGCTACCCAACATACCATTTTGGTCCTATGAAAATGACCAAAAATACTACCATGCCTTGTTGTTATTCTAAATAACTTAATGTCCATTAGTGGTGGAGACCTCAATTATTGGCACAAAATTAATAAAAGATTGTTTCTGAAGAAAAAATGAAAAAATGATTGATACCATTTGGGTGCAAGAAAATGGTTTTATAATACCCTAAATATCACCCTTATTTTGGAATTTTGCACTTTTGCCAAATCTAGGGCATTATAGAAGATCATTAGGCATGAGGCACAAACTTTTAATTAGGGCTCAACCGATATATCAGTTTTGCCGATATATCGGCCACTATCGGCCTCTTTGACACTTATTGGTCCATATCGGTATCGGCGTCCTCATATCAGTTTTGCCGATATTACAACTTGGTTCTCCTGAACTGGGATTACGAAGTATTATATGATGTGTTAAAAAGGCTCAGCATAGAGAGTCTCCCTGTTTTCATTTACTTATATTCTTATGGGTTAATATGAGACTGATGTTCCATAACAACAACCCCGCCCCCTAGTTAAATTGTTGTTGAGGGGAAGAGGTTTAGTGGTGCTCTGAAATAACTACCTGTTGTCATTGTTTATAGGCATGTGTGTGTGTTCTTGAAACCTGTAAGCAGCCTTTTTTCAAGTTCTGTAAATATATGTAGAACTTAAGACAGAAGGTTTCAATGTTATGTCATCTAGTATCGCTGATAAATGCTGAGTAATGGTAGCAGCATGTAGCCTACCACGTCCTGGACACTGAAGCTGTTATCTGAAAGTTTGATTATGAAAACGAGTGTTCTTGCTGGTAATCCACAGTAGTACCAGGATGCAACTGAATCGTTATTGGTGGACACATTTACGTGTGTACAAATGCAGGATCAGCCACATAAATAAGAACCACAGATAACCAGCTACCAGCCGTAAGACGGCAACGCCCGTATTTCTAAAGCGCAGGCACAAGCCAGTGTGGGGAGACGGCGCCCATTCGTCATAAACATGCTATTAGGGCAGCTGTGGTCTAAAGGGTAGAGAACCGGGCTTGTGACTGGAGAGTTGCTGGTTCGATTCCCAGGCCCAACATCCACGGCTGTGTGCCCTTGAGCAAGGCACTTAACCCCAATGCTCCCCGGGCGCTCACCAAGGAAGGCTGCCCACTGCTCCTGCGTCTGGTGTGTGTGTGTTCACTACTGGTGTGTTGGATGGGTTAAATGCAGAGGACAAATTCACTGCTCACTGTTCAGAGTGTGTGTGTGCAATCACTGAAACTTAACTTAACGCTGCTGATATAACCATGTTATGTTGAAGCATTAGTACCCAGTACTGCTAGGTATGTTGTGAAATGTTTTAATTGAATCCTTCCTGTCTAAGCCAGATCATTGATGTTTGAATAGGTAAGAGATATATTGCTAGCAAAGTGCGGCTGTGCCTTGCTATTACTTTGCATTTTAGCGTTGCTTAATATTTGTCATGTAATAATTGTGTTGAACTCTCGTGTTTGTGGAACCATACATGTGCATTAAAGAAAACGAAGAGTGGCAACTGGACACCTATGTTGCATTCTTGCCAAATGCCCGGAGTGGTCACAACTATCCCGAATCACACCATAAATAGACTCAATCTTTAGTATGAAGTCTGAACACTTAATCTACTTTCTTAGTTTAAACAGTGTTTTTATTTCACTTTAGGTTTTTCCACATTATGTAAACAGATTTTTTTCTATTTTAAAGTTAGTAGAAGAATAATTATTCACTCAGTAAAGTGGTATTAGATCTGTATATTGCCTGTTGTTTCTTATAGAGGGTATTTGGAAACAAATTCAGTATGATTCAGTTTATGTAGTTTTGTTAATGCATCGGCCTAAAATATCGGCCTAAAATATCGGCCAAATATCGGTTATCGGCCATCCTAAGCCATTAGATATTGACAAATACACAGATCTACAGACAATGTTATAGTATACCTCTTAAAAACAAAGACACAGGACTACAGACATTATAATATACCTCTTAAAAACAAAGACACAGATCTACAGACAATATTATAATATACCTCTTAAAAACAAATACACAGCTCTACAGACAATATTATAATATACCTCTTAAAAACAAAGACACAGATCTACAGACAATATTATAAATATACCTCTTAAAAACAAATACACAGATCTACAGACAATATTATAATATACTTCTTAAAAACAAATACACAGACCAACAGACAATATTATAATATACTTCTTAAAAACAAATACACAGATCTACAGACAATATTATAATATACCTCTTAAAAACAAATACACAGACCAACAGACAATATTATAATATAAACTGAGGATTAGTCTAGTAATAAATGAAAGTGTGTGTGTGTGTGTGTGTGTGTGTGTCCATATGTGTGTGTGTGTGTGTGTGTGTGTGTGCGTGTGTGTGT
>NC_044495.1:62769481-62776981 GCF_902362185.1 Chanos chanos | reverse complement strand
TCCTCATCTGTCTGTGGGCACATTGAAATATGGGGGCAGGGGAGCACTCAGGGAAAACCAGATTCTGATACAGAGGGTCTTTTGTTTGAATCCCTCCTCCTTTAGTCCCATGGTTTTGAGTTCTCACACTGTGAACCAGGACAGGGGAGGGTTCTGCTTTAGCAGAGACTCACGGTGGAGATGCAGCAGGAGTCAATGTGAAACCGAAGTTCTCCTGAGGTGTGTCTGGTTCAGACTGAGGGTCACTCGCAGACACCATGCCGACTGGATTTGGCCTCAGAACCATGTCAGTGTTGCTGTGTGGTCACACTGTGTGGGTCTGGAGTGTTGGCCATGTCAGTGCACCAGTGATATTTTCCTCTGTGCTGAACCTGAATCGACCGTCAGCTGTTCCTGCTTCAGTTTACAGGCCTGTCGCAACTCACAATGTAATAACTGCACATAATGTGCCTGACATGGAATATAAATGTTGATCGCGTAATGTAACATCTTTTTGCATATAATGTAATACGTTATTATGTTATATGCCAGTTACTGCATTATACAGTGAGTAACAGTTGTTTTAGTGAATTATATAATAAATTCAATGCATTATGCAATAAAATGCCCAATTCATTCTCTAAAAGACCTTTTCTAAATGTATTGATGATCATTTCTAAATGTACTGATGATCATTTCTAAATGTATTGATGATCATTTCTAAATGTATTAATGATCATTTCTAAATGTATTCAGAGTGTTGATAGTAAACCTTTGACTGTTCAGATGATAAAACTAAATTATTTCTAGCCTTTACTCAGAGTATGGCAATCACACTTTTACACAGTCACTTAAATTATCCCATTAAGGTCTGAAGTTCCTATGAACAATTTTTCTGAGAAAATTTAAACTTTTCAAATATAATACCTTTTCTGTAACAGTAGAAAAAGCAGCATTGTGAACGTTGTAGCATAATTCACTAAAACAGCTGTCACTCACTTTATCACACGTATCACATTATGCACGAGTTACATTATGCGATCAACATTTTTATTATATTATAGGCACATTATTACATTATGAGTTTTTATTCCATTTTGTATTACATTGTGTGCAGTTATTACATTATGAGCTGCTAGCCGTTAACCAGGTTTCTGCTTTTCTGAATCAGGTTTATGTGTTGGGCTGATATAGACAAGCACAAAGCAGCCAGACAAGTCTAGCCACTCTCTTATCTCACACACACACGCACACACACACACACACATACACACACACACACACACACATACACACACACACAGGTTTGTCTGGTACATGGTGGCAGTACACCCCATGCTCCAGTTCTCAGCCTGATTTCCCTCTGCTGACCCCAGTGCCCCCCCCCCCCACCCCCCAGTAGGGTCATTGGATCTCTCATATGCATGTTGCCCAAAGGCCAGGGCAGTAACGTTTGTCTTCCTCACACAGGTATAATCCACCAGATGAAAGGCGACTATGAAACCGCGTTGAAACTCCATAAAACACACCTCTCTATTGCCCAGGAGCTCAGAGACTATGCCGCCCAGGGCAGAGCCTATGGAAACATGGGAAATGCCTACAGTGCTTTGGGTGAGTTTAATCAGGCTGTGCAGCACCACCGTCAGGAACTCCAAATCTCCACGGAGGTCAACGACCGAGCATCCCAGGGCTCCACCCACGGGAACCTGGCGGTGGCGTACCAGGCTCTGGGCGCCCATGACCGTGCACTGCAGCATTACCAGCACCACCTCGGCATCGCCCGGGAGCTCCGCGACGTTCAGAGCGAAGCACGTGCGCTGAGTAACCTGGGAAACTTTCACTGCTCGCGCGGTGAGTTTGCCCAGGCCCTGCCCTTCTACGAGCAGTACCTGAGCCTGTCACCAGACCTGCAGGACATGGAGGGCGAGGGGAAAGTCAGCCACAACCTGGGCTACGCGCACTACTGCCTGGGGAACTACCAAGACGCGGTTAAATACTACGAGCAGGATCTGGCCTTGGCCAAAGACCTTCATGACAAAGTGAGTCAGGCCAAAGCCTACTGTAACCTGGGCCTGGCCTTTAAGGCTCTGGGAGACTTTGTTAAGGCAAAAGAGTGTCAGAGGTACCTGCTGTCACTGGCACAGTCTCTGGGTAACACACAGGCACAGTTCTGTGCCCTGGGGAACTTAGGAGACATTTCGGTCTGCGAGAAAGACGTGACTGCAGCAGTGCAGTTTTACGACCAGCAGCTGGCCCTCGCGGTTCAGGTGAGAACGTTGTTCCAGTGTGGGTCTTCTTGAGGAGCTTTCAAAATAACTCGTATAATGCATCACCCAAAGTTCTGTGTCTTGTTTATTTTTTTAGCTGTCTTTTAACGCCCTTGTCCTGGGAATGTTTTCAGGTGAGGGATCGGCATATGGAGGCCCGTGCCCATGGCTCCCTGGGGGCAGCACACCGATTGGTCCAGAAGTTTGACAGCGCTCTGAGCCACCATTCAAAAGAGCTGGTGGTTTGGCAAGAACTCTCTGATGTTCTGGGGGAGAGTAAGGCCCATGGGCACCTGGCCTTGGTCTACATGTCTCTGGGTCAGTACCCAGCGGCCTTCCAATGCTATAAAGACCAGCTGGAGCTCAGTCAACAGCTGGGCCACCCTGGCATGCAAGCGCAAGTTTATGGAAACATGGGCATCACCAGGATGAATGTGGGTATGATGGAGGAGGCCATTGGGTACCTGGAGCAGCAGCTGGCAATGCTGCAGCAGGTTAGCGGACAGGAGGGGCTGATGGACCGCGGACGAGCTTTTGGGAGCCTTGGAGACTGCTACACGGTTCTGGGCGACCATGACGAGGCAGTAAAATACCATGAGCGTTATCTGGCCGTGGCACAGAGTCTGGGCCGTCTGCAGGACCAGGAGAAAGCTTACCGCAGCCTGGGGAACGGACACAGGTCAGACAACACCTGATTATTCTCTGATGTAAAGGTCCAGCACAGCAGATGAGTTGTTGCTGTAAAAATGTTCTCACAGTGGTAGAACTGATTTTATCACACAGATATTCAGCTGAAAAATGAGCCCTGGTCGTTTGAAACCTTATCAGAGTCGGTAGTGTTTAATGTCGCTGAAAAGGCACATGCTGTACATAGATTCCTGTCTTCATTGATTAAGTATTGATCTGCTCACTCCAGTTTAGCACTCTGCTGTCTGGAGGCGCTGGGACTGCAGAAATAGGTCATGAAAAACCCCAGTGGAACTGACAAAGAGCCAAACCACCACAGTCACAGTGATATAATGAGAGCGAATGAATTCACCGAACGGTGATGTTCTGGCTGATCTGAGGTCAGCAGAGCTAAGAGGTAAAATCCCTTGAGAGGAGCTGACTATGGACCGATGAGAAGGACATGATTCATAGACAGGTCAGAGTCTGAAAGGCTAAGAGATGAATGAAATTAGAGACGGTGTGAAAACCTCGACAGCTGACGTACCTTTTTAGAGCTTTGTGTCTCTGAGGAACAGTCACAGGCCAAAGATCCCTCACATCTGAGCTTTCTCTTTGACAAAAGGAAATGTCTGAGAAATAAACCTGCTTTCAAAAGCGTATCTTGCCATATTTCTCCCCATAGAAAGAAAAAGTTTTGGTAATGAGTTTTCCATTCTCTTTTGGAGGGAGCACTGCATTTTTGCAGTATTGCATATTTCTATTCACAACTATCTTCATTCAGTGGAAGCAGAATATGAAATATGCTAATTATGCCCCACATTGGCCACTTGGTGAACAAAGCAGGTATTTTTTCACATAAAGAGGTAAATATCAGTATGCCGTGGTTATGCCTCTGACAGGTAATTGCATGGCGCTTTTAAAATGGATCGTTTTAGACAGTCTCTTTTTTCTGTAGCTGCCTCATTCTCCCCGGAGCTGCTCCTCTGATCCACACTTTGGCTGCGTGTGCATTTTGGGACCATCTCAAATGCACAGACACCTTGAAGAGAGGGGTCTGAACCCTCTGCCTCTGGCTTGTTCTGTATGCAAAGAGGATTTTGACAAGGGTGCGTGCGTGCGTGCGTGCGTGCGTGTGTGTGTGTGTGTGTGTGTGTGTGTGTGTGTGTGTGTGTGTGTGTGAGAACGAACAGAGCAAAACTGTAGATTTCTCCTCCATTCCCAGTGAGCAGGGGCAGGGTAAAGTGATAAGGACAGACAGAAAAGAGAGTTTTTCTTTTTTTTTTTTTTTCGGCTCTGCAGGCAGATGGGATGATGATTCTGAGGAGGGGTTTTAGTCCACAGGAGACATGTGAGAAACAGGAGAACCAGGAGGAATTTCAGATTAGTGTGAGACATGGAGAGAGAGATGGCAGAACTGTCAGGAATTTTGATCCCTTTGCATGGAGAGCAGCCCCTTTCCCAAAACACACACACACACTCACACACTCACACACACACACACACACACACACACACACACACACACACACAGCTTAACAGTATTGAAATGAGCCTCGCTTACACAGAGAGTTAATTAAGTTCTAATTACACAGTTTATTATCCTTCTGAAACCACTTGGCCCCTAATGTTATTGGTGTGTATATGAGTTTTGGGGGATGTGAAATGATACCATTAAGTTCTTTCATCCCAAGTTACCGAGTCTTAAGCACCGTTTTCCCTGTGTGCACAAAGCTGGGCTCCTCTCTCTCCTGGGTCACATGGTTTTAGCCCAATTCACAATTCTACCATTCAGTGCTAATCTGATGGTCTGTAATTGGAAAAGTCTTTTTCACATCTCATAAGGGGAACCAGAGCCTCCACTGTACTATGTCATTTCACAGTTAACCAGTGTAGCGTCCTTCTGCTCCTCACTCATACATGTCGCACAATCTACAGTCAGGGGCCGGTTTATTGGGTACGGAGCCCTGTTCACAAAAAACAGGTCACTCCTCCTGTGGTTCTAGACTGCTGTATAAAGCGGTCACTCCTGCTGTGGTTCTAGACTGCTGTATAAAGCGGTCACTCCTCCTGTGGTTCTAGACTGCTGTATAAATCGGTCACTCCTCCTGTGGTTCTAGACTGCTGTATAAAGCGGTCACTCCTCCTGTGGTTCTAGACTGCTGTATAAAGCGGTCACTCCTCCTGTGGTTCTAGACTGCTGTATAAAGCGGTCACTCCTCCTGTGGTTCTAGACTGCTGTATAAAGCAGTCAGATAGGAGAGGAGGGATCCAGCACCTGTTTGACTGAGTGTTAGAGAGGGCAAACGACTGATCTACTTTGATTTTCGTAATATACTGTAATTAACCAAATAACAAGACTCATGTTGCCAAATCACAGTAACAGTAACAGTACCAGTATGACCAAATAACAGTAACAGTACCAGTGTAACCACATAACAGTAACAATAACAGTACCAGTGTGACCACATAACAGTAACAGTAACAGTACCAGTGTAACCACATAACAGTAACAATAACAGTACCAGTGTAACCACATAACAGTAACAATAACAGTACCAGTGTAACCACATAACAGTAACAATAACAGTACCAGTGTAACCACATAACAGTAACAATAACAGTACCAGTGTAACCACATAACAGTAACAATAACAGTACTAGTGTAACCACATAACAGTAACAATAACAGTACCAGTATGACCACATAACAGTAACAATAACAGTACCAGTGTAACCACATAACAGTAACAATAACAGTACCAGTGTAACCACATAACAGTAACAATAACAGTAGCAGTGTAACCAAATAACAGTAACAATAACAGTACCAGTGTAACCACATAACAGTAACAATAACAGTACCAGTGTGACCACATAACAGTAACAGTAACAGTACCAGTGTAACCACATAACAGTAACAATAACAGTACCAGTGTAACCACATAACAGTAACAATAACAGTACCAGTGTAACCAAATAACAGTAACAATAACAGTACCAGTATGACCACATAACAGTAACAGTAACAGTACCAGTGTAACCACATAACAGTAACAATAACAGTACCAGAGTAATCACATAACAGTAACAATAACAGTACCAGTGTAACCACATAACAGTAACAATAACAGTACCAGTGTGACCACATAACAGTAACAGTAACAGTAACAGTACCAGTGTAACCACATAACAGTAACAATAACAGTACCAGTGTAACCACATAACAGTAACAGTAACAGTACCAGTGTAACCACATAACAGTAACAATAACAGTACCAGAGTAATCACATAACAGTAACAATAACAGTACCAGTATGACCACATAACAGTAACAGTAACAGTACCAGTGTAACCACATAACAGTAACAATAACAGTACCAGAGTAATCACATAACAGTAACAATAACAGTACCAGTGTAACCACATAACAGTAACAATAACAGTACCAGTGTGACCACATAACAGTAACAGTAACAGTACCAGTGTAACCACATAACAGTAACAATAACAGTACCAGTGTAACCACATAACAGTAACAATAACAGTACCAGTGTAACCACATAACAGTAACAATAACAGTACCAGTGTAACCACATAACAGTAACAATAACAGTACCAGTGTAACCAAATAACAGTAACAATAACAGTACCAGTGTAACCACATAACAGTAACAATAACAGTACCAGTGTAACCACATAACAGTAACAATAACAGTACCAGTGTAACCAAATAACAGTAACAGTAACAGTACCAGTGTAACCAAATAATGTTTGACAGAATGGGACCTCAGAATACATAGCTCCTCTCCTGTCTGCTCCTCTCCTGTCTGCTCCTCTCCTCTCTGCTCTTCTCCTCTCTGCTCCTCTCCTGTCTGCTGTGATCACTAGCAATGGCTCCGGTCATACAGTCAGCAGCACTGGACATCAGAGGAGTGTAAACGCAGCTCGGTCCAGTCAGTTCTGGTTCCTGTTGTGTCACACTGAGGATTGATTAAGTCTGGATTTGCCATAAACTGTACGAGTCCATGGGCTTGTCCAGCCTGGAGTAAGTGGTACAGGCTGATGGAGTTGTGTGATGGTGTAATAATTGTACAGGCTGATGGAGTTGTGTGATGGTGTAATAATTGTACAGGCTGATGGAGTTGTTTGATGGTGTAATAATTGTACAGGCTGATGGAGTTGTATGATGGTGTTAAAATGGGACAGGCTGATGATCTGTACTTGTGATGTATAGTTTTGTGCAATTTTGCACTGTGACGTCTTCTCTCTGGTTACCCTGTACTACATGTCTACTGGGTTACCCTGTACTACATGTCTACTGGGTTACCCTGTACTACATGTCTACTGGGTTACCCTGTACTACATGTTTACTGGGTTACCCTGTACTACATGTCTACTGGGTTACCCTGTACTACATGTCTACTGGGTTACCCTGTACTACATGTCTACTGGGTTACCCTGTACTACCTGTCTACTGGGTTACCCTGTACCACTGTCTACTGGGTTACCCTGTACCACTGTCTACTGGGTTACCCTGTACCACTGTCTACTGGGTTACCCTGTACTACATGTTTACTGGGTTACC
>NC_044495.1:62734481-62761981 GCF_902362185.1 Chanos chanos | reverse complement strand
TACAAATGCTCGCCAGGCCTTAGGAGTTGACTCCTACAGCAGGTACTGTATTAAAACCCTTAGACACCCTCATACACCACCCAACCAACCCCATACACCACTCAACCACCCTCATACACCACCCAACCACCCTCATACACCACCCAACCACCCTCATACACCACCCAACCACCCTCATGCATCACCCAACCAACCCCATACACCACCCAACCACCCTCATACACCACCCAACCGACCCTCATACACCACCCAACCACCACCATACACCACCCAACCACCCCCATACACCACCCAACCACCCTCATACACCACCCAACCAACCCTCATACACCACCCAACCACCCCCATACACCACCCAACCACCCTCATACACCACCCAACCACCCTCATACATCACCCAACCACCCTCATACACCACCCAACCACCACCATACACCACCCAACCACCACCATACACCACCCAACCACCCTCATACATCACCCAACCACCCTCATACACCACCCAACCACCCTCATACATTACCCAACCAACCTCATACATCACCCAACCACCCTCATACACCACCCAACCACCCTCATACACCACCCAACCACCCTCATACATCACCCAACCACCACCATACACCACCCAACCACCCTCATACACCACCCAACCACCCTCATACACCACCCAACCACCACCATACACCACCCAACCAACCCCATACACCACCCAACCACCCTCATACATCACCCAACCACCACCATACACCACCCAACCACCCTCATACACCACCCAACCACCCTCATACATCACCCAACCACCCCCATACACCACCCAACCACCCTCATACACCACCCAACCACCACCATACACCACCCAACCACCCTCATACATCACCCAACCACCACCATACACCACCCAACCACCCTCATACATCACCCAACCACCACCATACACCACCCAACCACCCTCATACACCACCCAACCACCACCATACACCACCCAACCAACCCCATACACCACCCAACCACCACCATACACCACCCAACCACCCTCATACATCACCCAACCACCCTCATACACCACCCAACCACCCTCATACATCACCCAACCACCCTCATACATCACCCAACCACCCCCATACACCACCCAACCACCCTCATACACCACCCAACCACCCTCATACATCACCCAACCACCACCATACACCACCCAACCACCCTCATACATCACCCAACCACCACCATACACCACCCAACCACCCTCATACACCACCCAACCACCCTCATACATTACCCAACCACCCCCATACACCACCCAACCACCCTCATACACCACCCAACCACCCTCATACATCACCCAACCACCCCCATACACCACCCAACCACCCTCATACATCACCCAACCACCACCATACACCACCCAACCACCCTCATACATCACCCAACCACCCTCATACATCACCCAACCACCACCATACACCACCCAACCACCCTCATACACCACCCAACCACCCTCATACATTACCCAACCACCCTCATACACCACCCAACCACCCTCATACACCACCCAACCACCCTCATACATCACCCAACCACCCCCATACACCACCCAACCACCCTCATACATTACCCAACCACCCTCATACATCACCCAACCACCACCATACACCACCCAACCACCCTCATACACCACCCAACCACCCTCATACATCACCCAACCACCACCATACACCACCCAACCACCCTCATACACCACCCAACCACCCTCATACATTACCCAACCACCCCCATACACCACCCAACCACCCTCATACACCACCCAACCACCCCCATACACCACCCAACCACCCTCATACATTACCCAACCACCCTCATACATCACCCAACCACCACCATACACCACCCAACCACCCTCATACACCACCCAACCACCCTCATACATCACCCAACCACCCCCATACACCACCCAACCACCCTCATACACCACCCAACCACCCTCATACATCACCCAACCACCCTCATACACCACCCAACCACCACCATACACCACCCAACCACCCTCATACATCACCCAACCACCACCATACACCACCCAACCACCCTCATACATCACCCAACCACCCTCATACACCACCCAACCACCCTCATACATCACCCAACCACCACCATACACCACCCAACCACCCTCATACACCACCCAACCACCACCATACACCACCCAACCAACCCCATACACCACCCAACCACCCTCATACATCACCCAACCACCACCATACACCACCCAACCACCCTCATACACCACCCAACCACCCTCATACATCACCCAACCACCCCCATACACCACCCAACCACCCTCATACACCACCCAACCACCCTCATACACCACCCAACCACCCTCATACATCACCCAACCACCACCATACACCACCCAACCACCCTCATACACCACCCAACCACCCTCATACATCACCCAACCACCCCCATACACCACCCAACCACCCTCATACACCACCCAACCACCCTCATACATCACCCAACCACCCTCATACACCACCCAACCACCCTCATACATTACCCAACCAACCTCATACACCACCCAACCACCCTCATACACCACCCAACCACCCTCATACATCACCCAACCACCCCCATACACCACCCAACCACCACCATACACCACCCAACCACCACCATACACCACCCAACCACCCTCATACACCACCCAACCACCACCATACACCACCCAACCACCCTCATACACCACCCAACCAACCCTCATACACCACCCAACCACCCCCATACACCACCCAACCACCCTCATACACCACCCAACCACCCTCATACATCACCCAACCACCACCATACACCACCCAACCACCCTCATACACCACCCAACCACCCCCATACACCACCCAACCACCCTCATACACCACCCAACCACCCTCATACATCACCCAACCACCCCCATACACCACCCAACCACCCTCATACACCACCCAACCACCCTCATACACCACCCAACCACCCTCATACATCACCCAACCACCCTCATACACCACCCAACCACCACCATACACCACCCAACCACCCTCATACATCACCCAACCACCACCATACACCACCCAACCACCCTCATACATCACCCAACCACCCTCATACACCACCCAACCACCCTCATACATCACCCAACCACCCTCATACATCACCCAACCACCCTCATACACCACCCAACCACCACCATACACCACCCAACCACCCTCATACACCACCCAACCACCCTCATACATTACCCAACCAACCTCATACACCACCCAACCACCCTCATACATTACCCAACCAACCTCATACACCACCCAACCACCCTCATACACCATCCAACCACCCTCATACATCACCCAACCACCCTCATACACCACCCAACCACCACCATACACCACCCAACCACCCTCATACACCACCCAACCACCCTCATACATCACCCAACCACCCCCATACACCACCCAACCACCCTCATACACCACCCAACCACCCTCATACATCACCCAACCACCACCATACACCACCCAACCACCCTCATACACCACCCAACCACCACCATACACCACCCAACCACCACCATACACCACCCAACCACCCTCATACATCACCCAACCACCCCCATACACCACCCAACCACCCTCATACACCACCCAACCACCCTCATACATCACCCAACCACCACCATACACCACCCAACCACCCTCATACATCACCCAACCACCACCATACACCACCCAACCACCCTCATACACCACCCAACCACCCTCATACATTACCCAACCACCCCCATACACCACCCAACCACCCTCATACACCACCCAACCACCCTCATACACCACCCAACCACCCTCATACATCACCCAACCACCCCCATACACCACCCAACCACCCTCATACATCACCCAACCACCCCCATACACCACCCAACCACCCTCATACATCACCCAACCACCACCATACACCATCTAACCACCCTCATACATCACCCAACCGACCCTCATACACCACCCAACCACCCTCATACATCACCCAACCACCCTCATACACCACCCAACCACCCCCATACACCACCCAACCACCCTCATACATCACCCAACCACCACCATACACCATCCAACCACCCTCATACACCACCCAACCACCCTCATACACCACCCAACCACCACCATACACCACCCAACCACCCTCATACATCACCCAACCGACCCTCATACACCACCCAACCACCCTCATACATCACCCAACCACCCCCATACATCACCCAACCAACCACCCCATACACCACCCAACCACCCCATACACCACCCAACCACCCTCATACATCACCCAACCACCACCATACACCACCCAACCACCCCCATACACCACCCAACCACCCCCATACATCACCCAACCAACCACCCCATACACCACCCAACCACCCCATACACCACCCAACCACCCTCATACATTACCCAACCAACCACCCCATACACCACCCAACCACCCCATACACCACCCAACCACCCTCATACACCACCCAACCACCACCATACACCACCCAACCACCCTCATACATCACCCAACCACCCTCATACACCACCCAACCACCCTCATACACCACCCAACCACCCCCATACACCACCCAACCACCCTCATACACCACCCAACCACCCTCATACATCACCCAACCACCCTCATACACCACCCAACCGACCCTCATACACCACCCAACCACCCTCATACACCACCCAACCACCCCCATACACCACCCAACCACCACCATACACCACCCAACCAACCCTCATACACCACCCAACCACCCTCATACACCACCCAACCACCCTCATACATTACCCAACCAACCCTCATACACCACCTAACCACCCTCATACACCACCCAACCACCCTCATACACCACCCAACCACCACCATACACCATCCAACCACCCTCATACATCACCCAACCACCCAACCACCCTCATACATTACCCAACCAACCCTCATACACCACCTAACCACCCTCATACACCACCCAACCACCCCCATACACCACCCAACCACCCTCATACATCACCCAACCATCCAACCAACTAACCCTGATACACCTCCCAACCAACCAACCTTCTAGGTGGGTACGGTACGCTAAAGAAGCCTTTTCACAGATTAGCTTATTCCCAGTAAGTGCATGCTTATCCTCCAGTCATCTGCTCCATACCAGTCACATCATAAGCTGGGACCAGTCACTGCACCAACATTAGTGGCCTTAGAGAAAGCCTGACTGGCACACCAGTACTCCCAGCATGCACTGGGAAAGTTGGATTTTAGTTGGTTGGTATTAATAGGCGCTTTCGCACTGGAGGAACTTTTCATAGTTCTTAGAACTGTTGGAGAAAGTACCCCCTTTTTGGCGTGTTCGCACCGCAGGAACTTAGAACTATTTTAGTTCTAAGAACGCCGTTTTGAGGGGCTTTTTTAGCCCCTACTCCAGGGTAGGTACTTTTGCAGCACAATAGGAACCTTGTGACGTAGGTGTACAGCCATTGGCCCAGACGCAGGTATACGATGATTGCAACCGCCATTTTTAAAGATCCGTGCAAAATATAAAGTCTTAGAACGTATTTCATTTAGCTTTTGATATTCATGTCTCAAAATGTCTGGAATTGTAGGAGGGGGCACATCGTTTTTATGTTTTATTTTACCGGTATTTTATATCCCCCAAAAATGACCATTTTGCAACGTCCAATGTATATTTGTACATTGAAGAGGTAGCGTACACTCCGCTTCGGTAGGTGCTTGTGTGTCCGCTTGTGTGGCTGTGATCCGCATTTTAACCTAAAATAAGAATGTGTTTATCCAGCTTACGATTTTAGGGCTGCGGCGGGGGAAAAGGGGGAAAAAAAACACGATACCGCGAGCAAGGGTCAGGCACAAGCGCTATGCTAGCACCCGAAAAGTACTATGCCCATCAAGTCATTCACTGCTACTGCGGTGGTAAATGCATAAATGCATTGGGAAATTATTTTCTCCATTGGACTGGGTCTATCGCCATACAGTTTTATTTTCGTTAATGAGAAGGCAGTTATAGGTTATCTAATGTGCAATCAATATTTCTGTCATTCAAATTCAATAAAACTCATTGCGTATACTGTAGTCTAGTTTGTCGATTTCTTTTGCCGCAGTAATGGTTCTTTTTTTCCTTTTGGAGGTATTTAAAAGGTCTTAAAAGTCATTAAATTTGTACTTCAAAATGTGCAGCTATCCTGGTTAGTCGTAAACAACAGCTCTTAGCTGCTATACCGTCGGCCGGCTTACGTCACTTCAGCGTTCCTACTGGTGGTGCGAAAGCAAACAGAAAAAAGGCCCTAGAACGAATGTAGTTCTAGGGGAAGCTCCACAGGGGGTAGTTCCTATCGAATTAGACCCTAGAACTGTTCGGTGCGAAAGCGCCTAATAATGGACATTTGGATAGAGAACTCCTGCCTAATATCCCAGTTTAACCAGTGTGTGAAAAGAAGGATGTTACCCTGTCATTGCCCAACTCTCTCATACATCTTCAGCCTCTCTCCCACTTCTGTCTCTCTCACTGTTTTGCCAAAGTGTGTCATTGATACTGCCCTGCCCCCTGGTGGACAAATGTATTAGCGTTGCCTAATGGCAATTTTGTTTTCAGTCAAGTGTTATTTTAATACTTTCCTCTATTACATCTATGTATTGCTCTTCATGTCTCTGATTGTTTCTCTCTCTCTGTCTCTGTCTCTCTCTCTCTCTCTCTCTCTCTCTCTCTGTCTCTCTCTCAGTGAGACAGACAGTCAGGGTGCTGATGGCAGTGATCAGCAGGATGAGGAGCTAAGCAGGAGCATGCGCATTCTGTCCAGAAACAACCTTCTCAACCGGTAACTCCACCCCCTCGCTCTTATTGGCTTCTGTTCCAAACTCCACCTCCTTGCTCTGATAGGGTTCTGTCCAGGGTTCTGATAGGGTTCCACTGACTGAGTTCTGTCCCAAACTCCATCCCATGCTTTGGCTGACCTCTGTCCCTAACACTGTCAATAATACTGCCAGATTATTTCTCACACAACTTTGAAAGCACAGAGTCTACTGATAGCTCAAGCCATGTGTCCTTGTGCAATATCAGTGAACATTTATTAACAATGTGTGAATGTAAATTATTTTCTACTGATGATATAATCCACACTCACCAGAGAAAATGCAATTAGGAAAACTGTATTGATAACTCTGTATGTGAACAGAAATGACCTTACATTCACCCTCTGGTGGACAAATGCCTTTTTGCCCTTCAATGCTGGATTCAGTTCTTCATTTAGTATTTCTGTGGTGGCTTTACTGCCAGGATGGAGTTTAGCAAAGCTGTGTACAGCCAGAAATACATAGTGCAAAATGACACTCACACACATGTCTGGTATGTTTGTGGTTAGAAGGTTATAAAGAAAGAAAGAAACAAACAGAAAACAAACTCGTGATAAAATCTGAGAATGAAAAGTTCATATGAAAGTAAATATTAGATAATAGATAAAAGCTGTATTTTTGGTCTCTTATTCACTCCTGTAGTTTATGTTGAAATGATACGTGTTGATCTGAGTCATATGCCAGTTATATGTCTCCAGTGGACTGACATTAGGGCCGGTTGACTTCACGGCATCTTTGGCTGAATTCAGATGATGCTGCCTCCACAGCCACTGGTTTTACTGTGCAATTTTCTCTCTCTGGGTAACTTTGTTTGATTGGGTACCTCTCTCTGGGTAACTTTGTTTGATTGGGTATCTCTCTCTGGGTAACTTTGTTTGATTGGGTATCTCTCTCTGGGTAATTTTGTTTGATTGGGTATCTCTCTCTGGGTAACTTTGTTTGATTGGATATCTCTCTCCCTGGGTAACTTTGTTTGATTGGGTATCTCTCTCTGGGTAACTTTGTTTGATTGGGTATCTCTGGGTAACTTTGTTTGATTGGGTATCTCTGGGTAACTTTGTTTGATTGGGTATCTCTCTCTGGGTAACTTTGTTTGATTGGGTATCTCTGGGTAACTTTGTTTGATTGGGTACCTCTCTCTGGGTAACTTTGTTTTATTGGGTATCTCTGGGTAACTTTGTTTGATTGGGTATCTCTCTCTCTGGGTAACTTTGTTTGATTGGGTACCTCTCTCTGGGTAACTTTGTTTGATTGGGTATCTCTCTCTCTGGGTAACTTTGTTTGATTGGGTATCTCTCTCTGGGTAACTTTGTTTGATTGGGTACCTCTCTCTGGGTAACTTTGTTTGATTGGGTATCTCTCTCTGGGTAACTTTGTTTGATTGGGTATCTCTCTCTCTGGGTAACTTTGTTTGATTGGGTCTCTCTCTCTGGGTAACTTTGTTTGATTGGGTATCTCTCTCTGGGTAACTTTGTTTGATTGGGTATCTCTCTCTGGGTAACTTTGTTTGATTGGGTATCTCTCTCTGGGTAACTTTGTTTGATTGGGTATCTCTCTCTGGGTAACTTTGTTTGATTGGGTATCTCTGGGTAACTTTGTTTGATTGGGTATCTATCTCCCTGGGTAACTTTGTTTGATTGGGTATCTCTGGGTAACTTTGTTTGATTGGGTATCTCTGGGTAACTTTGTTTGATTGGGTATCTCTCTCTGGGTAACTTTGTTTGATTGGGTATCTCTCTCTGGGTAACTTTGTTTGATTGGGTATCTCTGGGTAACTTTGTTTGATTGGGTATCTCTCTCTGGGTAACTTTGTTTGATTGGGTATCTCTGGGTAACTTTGTTTGATTGGGTATCTCTCTCTCTGGGTAACTTTGTTTGACTGGGTATCTCTCTCTGGGTAACTTTGTTTGATTGGGTATCTCTCTCTGGGTAACTTTGTTTGATTGGGTATCTCTGGGTAACTTTGTTTGATTGGGTACCTCTCTCTGGGTAACTTTGTTTGACTGGGTATCTCTCTCTGGGTAACTTTGTTTGATTGGGTATCTCTCTCTGGGTAACTTTGTTTGATTGGGTATCTCTGGGTAACTTTGTTTGATTGGGTATCTCTCTCTGGGTAACTTTGTTTGATTGGGTATCTCTGGGTAACTTTGTTTGATTGGGTACCTCTCTCTGGGTAACTTTGTTTGATTGGGTATCTCTCTCTGGGTAACTTTGTTTGACTGGGTATTTCTCTCTGGGTAACTTTGTTTGATTGGGTATCTCTCTCTGGGTAACTTTGTTTGATTGGGTATCTCTGGGTAACTTTGTTTGATTGGGTATCTCTCTCTGGGTAACTTTGTTTGATTGGGTATCTCTCTCTGGGTAACTTTGTTTGACTGGGTATCTCTCTCTGGGTAACTTTGTTTGATTGGGTATCTCTCTCTGGGTAACTTTGTTTGATTGGGTATCTCTCTCTGGGTAACTTTGTTTGATTGGGTATCTCTCTCTGGGTAACTTTGTTTGATTGGGTATCTCTCTCTGGGTAACTTTGTTTGACTGGGTATCTCTGGGTAACTTTGTTTGATTGGGTATCTCTCTCTGGGTAACTTTGTTTGACTGGGTATCTCTCTCTGGGTAACTTTGTTTGATTGGGTACCTCTCTCTGGGTAACTTTGTTTGATTGGGTATCTCTCTCTGGGTAACTTTGTTTGATTGGGTATCTATCTCCCTGGGTAACTTTGTTTGATTGGGTATCTCTCTCTGGGTAACTTTGTTTGATTGGGTATCTCTGGGTAACTTTGTTTGATTGGGTATCTCTGGGTAACTTTGTTTGATTGGGTATCTCTCGCTGGGTAACTTTGTTTGATTGGGTACCTCTCTCTGGGTAACTTTGTTTGATTGGGTACCTCTCTCTGGGTAACTTTGTTTGATTGGGTATCTCTCTCTGGGTAACTTTGTTTGATTGGGTATCTATCTCCCTGGGTAACTTTGTTTGATTGGGTATCTCTGGGTAACTTTGTTTGATTGGGTCTCTCTCTCTGGGTAACTTTGTTTGATTGGGTATCTCTCTCTGGGTAACTTTGTTTGATTGGGTATCTCTGGGTAACTTTGTTTGATTGGGTATCTCTCTCTGGGTAACTTTGTTTGATTGGGTATCTCTGGGTAACTTTGTTTGATTGGGTACCTCTCTCTGGGTAACTTTGTTTGACTGGGTATCTCTCTCTGGGTAACTTTGTTTGATTGGGTATCTCTCTCTGGGTAACTTTGTTTGATTGGGTATCTCTGGGTAACTTTGTTTGATTGGGTATCTCTCTCTGGGTAACTTTGTTTGATTGGGTATCTCTGGGTAACTTTGTTTGATTGGGTATCTCTCTCTGGGTAACTTTGTTTGATTGGGTATCTCTCTCTGGGTAACTTTGTTTGATTGGGTATCTCTGGGTAACTTTGTTTGATTGGGTACCTCTCTCTGGGTAACTTTGTTTGATTGGGTATCTCTCTCTGGGTAACTTTGTTTGACTGGGTATTTCTCTCTGGGTAACTTTGTTTGATTGGGTATCTCTCTCTGGGTAACTTTGTTTGATTGGGTATCTCTGGGTAACTTTGTTTGATTGGGTATCTCTCTCTGGGTAACTTTGTTTGATTGGGTATCTCTCTCTGGGTAACTTTGTTTGACTGGGTATCTCTCTCTGGGTAACTTTGTTTGATTGGGTATCTCTCTCTGGGTAACTTTGTTTGATTGGGTATCTCTCTCTGGGTAACTTTGTTTGATTGGGTATCTCTCTCTGGGTAACTTTGTTTGACTGGGTATCTCTCTCTGGGTAACTTTGTTTGACTGGGTATCTCTCTCTGGGTAACTTTGTTTGACTGGGTATCTCTCTCTGGGTAACTTTGTTTGATTGGGTACCTCTCTCTGGGTAACTTTGTTTGATTGGGTATCTCTCTCTGGGTAACTTTGTTTGACTGGGTATCTCTCTGTAGGAGCCGTCAGAGTCTGCTCAGTCAGTCTCCTGTTAAAGAGGACATCTGGACTCTTTCCTCTGGCCCGGGCACTCTGAACACAGCTGCACTGCGGACTCTCTACGACCTCCTCATTGCGCCCATGGAGGGGGTACACAGACACACTCATACCTCTTCAGTCACTCAGTATAGGGAATATATCCTCTGAATAGAAATATATACGAGCACAGAAGTAGGTTCAGTTTTATCATTGTTTATCTGACTTCAAATTACTGCTGAGATTGTATTACAATGCCCTCTAGTGTTAAAATGCAGATACTGTATTCTACAGTAGTACTTTGAGTGCAATGTCTGCATTTTAACACTAGAGGGCACAGTAAAACGATGAAATCTGAGCAGTAATTTGAAACTGGATTAATACCAATAATACTGAAATTATGTGTTTGTCTTCCTCTTCACTGAATAACTTTTTATGGCTCCATGATCTCCCCCCCCTCTTTCTGTCTGTCTCTCTCTGTCTCTGTCTGTCTGTCTGTCTGTCTATCTCTCTCAGGGTCTGATGCACTCCAGTGGTGCGGTGGGTAGACACAGACAGCTGGTTCTGGTTCTGGAGGGTGAGCTATATCTGGTCCCATTTGCTCTGCTGAAGGGAAGCTTGTCAAATGAATACCTGTATGAACGATTCAGTCTCCTCACAGTGCCCTCCTTACACAGCCTGGAAACACACAGCAAGGTCTCACACACACACACACACACACACACACACACTCACACTCACACTCACACTCACACACGCACACAGACACACACACACACAAACACACACACACACTCACACACACTCACACACTCACACACACACGCACACACACGCACAGACTCACACTCACACACACACACACACAAACACACACACACACAGACTCACACACACACACGCACACACACACGCATGCACACACACCCAAACCCATACACACACACACACACACACACACACACACACACACTAGGGCTGCTCGCTTATGGCAAAAATCGTAATCATGATTACTTTGGTCAGCGTCGAGATCACGCATTTATTGAACTTAAAAAAACGTTATTTTTTAACAGTGGACTTTCTTTAACTTCAAATATATTTCAACTGAAAACAAATTTAAGAAATATAAAAAGTGAGATAAATAAATAAAATAAATAAGAAATAATATATAAAGTATGGTTTCGTTTCCGCTGTCATTTTTTCTTGCCTGAAAGAATTGATTTTGCTGGACAAATCTGAAACTTACTGTTCATGTTTCAGTAACAATCTAGGTTACAAATGCAAATGTAATGTACACCATGGCTGACCTCAAATCAGTTTGATTATTTAACGAACAGCAACGACTGAGCAAAACCGCAGCATTAGCCGCTAAAATGTAGGCCATTACTAAACATCTGTAACCTGTAACATCTGTAGCCTGTTTTAAAAAAAGGCTTGGTCTAAATGGCATCAAATGTAACCTACAGGCTCCCAGGTAACATTTCATTTTCTCCTTTTTTTCATTGTGGCAAAGTCCTCTGCTGTCGACATGAAACCAAATCTGTCCAGTGTGTCTTTACAGCTTGCAATGTGCAGAAGCCGCGTCACTCTCTCCTCCTCCAGACGACTTCGCGGCGTCGTCTTAATTCGATTCGTTATAGCCACGTTTTGTATGAGCATCGTTACCAGACATTTTGACTGGCAAGTTTTTAATTTATTGTTTTTTTGTAAATTTTACCAGGCAAAAAGCAGTAATTCCGGGCTAACGGAAACCCTGAACAGATATATACATTTAAATAAATAATGCAGCACACTAATCGTTTTATCTCGATTATCTTGTTTTCGGAATCGTTGGAAGCCAAAATCTTGATCGAAAATAAAATTCGATTAATTGCTCCGCCCTAACACACACACATACACATAAACAGACGCACTCATTTACACACATGTACATACATACACGCAGACACGCACACACACACACACACACACGCATACATACATACATACATATATAATACTTCTGGTATTAAACACACACACACACACACACACACATACGTAACATTTCTGGTATTAAGACGTGAGAGCTACAGTGATCTGCCAGAATAAAGGAGAAAAATAAGTAAATAAATGAGGTCACATGCTTCCACACTTTCACTGGTCAGTTTTTTAAATGATCGATGATTTTCCATCCCTCTCGTAGACACACCCATATGAGACCAGCCCTGTGCCCAGTAGTGTTTCCATGGCAGCGGTGGTCGGTAACCCTCGCCTACCCCCGGCCGCTGTCGACCGCTGGCACTGGGTGCCCATGCCCTCTGCGGAGGATGAGGCCAACACGGTCGCCAAGCTTCTCGGGTGCCGGGCACTGACGGGCACCTCTGCCGTCAAAGAGAAGGTGACGGCTGCCCTGTGCCAGTCCGAGTGCATTCACTTCGCTACCCACATCTGCTGGAGACTGGCAGCCCTGGTGCTGGCACCCTGCCAGGATGGAGGGAGGGCAGGAGGAGGAAAAGGATCGTGTGGAAGTGAACGTCCAGTAACTGGTGAACGTCCAGTAACTGGTGAACGTCCAGTAACTGGTGAATGTCCAGTAACTGGTGAAGAGAGTGATGTTGGGAGTGTGTGTGATGCTCCGGCTCTGCTCACGGCCGCAGACATTCTGGACCTCAGGCTGTCTGTCAAACTGGTGGTACTGGGGTGAGTGTGGGTGCTGAAGTGGGGTTAGGATGATGAAGATTGTGGTGATGATGAGGCTGATGGTGATGTGTCTCCACAGGTCCTATCTGGAGGGCAGTAGTAAGCCGACTGCGGAGGGCGTGATGGGTTTGACCCGTGCCTTCCTGGCTGCAGGCGCGCAGTGTGTACTGGTGTCTCTGTGGCCAGTTCCTGTCGCCGCCTCTAAAGTTTTTGTCCACGCCTTCTACTCTGCCCTGCTCAACGGTGCCAAAGTCAGCATCGCGCTCACAGACGCCATGAGAACTCTACAGAACCGCACAGAGTATTCACACCCCTCTAACTGGGCCGGTCAGAACCTCATTTAAGACCACGATACACAATACACATAATGTTTATGTCAATACACAACTGTCTCCAAAATGAAAGGACTACAGTACCCAGCACTACACTGCCTGTGACTGTGTGTGAAGATTTGCCTGATATGGTCAACCTTCAGTCTACTCAGAACATGATAAAAGCCATACCTATCAGCATGATTAAAGCCTGCTGTTGTGCAAGCAAACCAGCGACTGTGTTTTTCTCCAGGTTTTGTGCTGATTGGCAGCGATGTGAAACTGAACAGCCCCTCATCTCTGATTGGCCGAGCTCTGACTGAGATCCTGCAGCATCCTGACGAGGCCAGAGATGCTCTTCGTGTTCTCCTTCACCTGGTAACATACGCACACACACACTCACACACACACACACACACACACACACACACACACACACACAGTTATCACACACACACACACACACACACACACACACAAACACACACACACACAGTTATCACACACACAGTTATCACACACACACACACACACACACACACACACTCACACGCGCACACACACACACGCACACACACACACACACACACAGTTATCACACACACAGTTATCACACACACACACACACACACACACACACACTCACACGCGCACACACACACACACAAACACACACACACACAGTTATCACACACACAGTTATCACACACACACACACACACACACACACACTCACACGCGCACACACACACACACACACACACACACACACACACACACACACACAGTTATCACACACACACACACACGCACACGCACACACACAGTTATCTCTCACACACACACACACACACACACACACACACACACAGTTATCACACACACACACACACACACACACACAGTTATCGCACACACATACACACATACACACACACATACACACAGTTATCACACACACACACACGCACACACACACAGTTATCACACACACACACACACACAATTATCACACACACACACACACACACACACACACACACACACACAGTTATCACACACACACACACTCACACACACACACACACACACACACAGTTATCGCACGCACACACACACATACACACAGTTATCACACACACACACACACACACGCACACATACACACAGTTATCACACACACACACACACACACACGCACACACACACAGTTATCGCACGCACACACACACATACACACACACATACACACAGTTATCACACACACACACACACGCACACACACACAGTTATCACACACACACACACATCAATTATTAACTATTGTGTTGAAATTCTCTCTCTCTCTGTGTCAGGTGGAGAAGTCTCTACAGCGTATCCAGAGTGGCCAGCGTAATTGTATGTACACATCTCAGCAGAGTGTGGAGAAGAAGGTGGGGGGTCTTCCTGGTTGGCAGACGCTCCTCACAGCTGTGGGATTCCGTTTGGATTCGGCCGGGTCGGGAATCCCTGCGGCCGTGTTCTTCCCCACGGCAGACCCCGGAGACCGCCTCCAGCACTGCAGCGCCTCTCTTCAGTCCTTACTGGGTACAAACCAGTATAGACCACTAAACCAACTGCCCTCCCTACTCCCTCCCCACTGATTTAGCTGTTAAACGTTTCTGGTCGTGTTGGTGAGTCAAGGGGCCAGTGCTGAGCTTTCTCACTGGCTCTAGGACACAAACAACAGATGCTGTTCTGTTGTTGTTGTTCAACAATTCTTTTGATTGTAGTACTGACACTGGCACAGGGGGCGCTGTTCTCAGTACGTTTGCTCTGTGTTTTACTATGCTGTGTGTTATGATGGGGACTGTGTGTAGGAGGTGTCAGTCAGAAGACAGAGACAGAGAAAAGAGTGAGGATTCAGTCTGAGATACTCTCTTCACACTCAATCAGCATATTTAAATGCAAAGAACATTCAGCAGTGTAGCTGTAACTCTTAAGAGTGCAAATTATGGATCATGTACTCTTTGTAGTGTTTATGGTGCTTATAAAATATATATATTTACTCTATATAGTGTTTATTTAATAAACCCAAGTTATCAGAATACATGTAATTATGAGAACATGTGAAAGATTGAAACTTGAAACGTGAAATTTTACACTGGCAAAATCAACACTCACATACTTTTTAGTGTAGACAGTGACTTAAACTTGTCCCTCCCCTCCTCCCTCCCCTCCTCCCTCTCCCCCTCCCTCTCCTCCTCTCTCTCCTCCTCCCTCTCCTCCTCTCTCCCCTCCTCCATCTCCTCCTCCCTCTCCTCCTCCCTCTGTCTGACCTCAGGTCTTCCTCCCCCGGCGCTGCAGGCCCTGTGTAAGGTCGTGGTGACGTCAGAGGCAGGAGAGGAACTCGTTAGTAAGGTCAGTCTGTCAGTCAGGAGAACAAATTACTGCTGTAATAATGAACACTTCACAGACTATCACACACAGATTAAAACGCTTCTCCAGAAATGAGTCTCTCTCTCTCTCTTTCTCTCCTGAAGGCTGTGAAGAACATGGTTGGGATGGTAAGTCAGAATGACCTTTCAGCTGACTCTACCATTTTCATCACATTTCATTTCATTTCTAAACCTGACACGTATGGGGCGCTGTTTGTAAGAAGTTGCACTTTCTGTTTTCCTGCTCAGTTTTTTCACATTGAGCCTTTAGCAGTGGTTTGCTATTCAGAAATAACAGACTGTAGAATGCTGTAATTGCCCAATCAGAATTGAGTGTTCCGCAAAGCCGTGTAATAATTACATTTACATTTGTATAAAATATTGTTTCATAATTTTGCTTTAATGCAGATCATTACTCTTGGAAAAGGTATTACAATATTTTACATGAATTTCTCTCTAAATGTTTAAAAAGTGACAGGTGAAAATTGTATTGAATTTTTTTAAACGTGGCAATGTTAAATGTGCAAAAACTGAGCAGGAAAACAGAAGGTGCAACTTCTTACAAACAGCGCCCCATACATACAGCGCCCCATACATACAGCGCCCCATACATACAGCCCCCCATACATACAGCCCCCCATACATACAGCGCCCCATACATACAGCGCCCCATACATACAGCGCCCCATACATACAGCGCCCCATACATACAGCGCCCCATACATACAGCGCCCCATACATACAGCGCCCCATACATACAGCCCCCCATACATACAGCGCCCCATACATACATTCATGTCAGTGAATTTACTGATAAAAAAGAAACTAAACCACAGTGCTCAATCAGGAGCATGACCCAGGAGTATGATTCTTACTCCAATTAACGTCAGGTTCTGTTTACAAATATCAAAACCTCCATGTTATTAAGTGGACAAATCTTTCATCGTCGGCTGTTCGCTGTTAGCAGAACAAGCTACGGGCCAGTCTCACAGAATTCACTGCCTGGGGTCACTTCTGGTCACGCTGGCTAAACTTTAGAAAGTTTAGGGAAAAGAAAGGGATGAAAAAAAAATGAATGAACAGAAAGGCAAACACACATTTTCAGAGGACTCTGATGACGTAGCCTTCACAAAAGCATCTCTGTTTTAAGGGGAGTAATCCTCTCTGAAAAAACAACAGTGGAGTGTTCTTAAAGGAGCTGTGTCCTCTGTTCTCAGTGTTAACTGGACTAAACTACACACACACACACACACACACACACACACACACGCACACACACACACACGCACACACGCACACACACACACACACACACACTCACACACACACACACGCACACACACACACACGCACACACGCACACACACACACAGCCAGGCCATGTGTCCTTATTCCAGAGTCAGCTGGGACAGGCTCTGAAAAAACCCTCACTCCTAAAGCTGTTTTCATAACACAACCAAAACAGAAAACAAGAAAATGACTTGTAGTGATTTGTGGGTTTAGCTGTTTAGCCATTAGCACATAACCTTCACAGTAGGAAGTGAGTTATAATATAACTCACTATGACCTCCGATACAGTGTTTTTCTAATATGGTGTTTTACGTGTTTGTTAGTAAATTCATACAGTCTTTAATGAGTTCTAAAGCAACTAATCTTCATCCAGACAAGGGTTCAGTGTTTTCGCTGGTCTCGTGTTTTACTGTAAATCTTCCACAGTAGAGAGGGCTAACTCCGCTTAATCTAAACCACACTCATAACTCACGTGGTCCAGCCAATGCCAGGGCCCCAAGCTGACGCCAATCCTCTCAGCTGGGCCACAGGACGAGATCAAAGGTCACAGCAGTAAGCCATGGGCTACTTTAAATGGGGGGGGGGGGGGGCGGGTTGTGTGGACTTTTCCATGTGTGGGTGTCATTGTTCACTCAGATAAACAGAAACACACTTTGTTTTACTTTGTTACAGAAAATAACTTATCACTGCTGGAGACCAAATTTTATTTTGCAACACATGTAATCAGTCAGAATTTACTCCTGAATACTTTAGAATTTACCCCTGAATATTTTAGACTTTACCCCTGAATATTTTATGAGCATTTTGTGCTTCCCACACTGTCAGTCTCACCACATCGTGTTCAGTGCTCATCAGAGAATTCACGACAAGGTGAGAGGGTCAGGACAACTGTTTAAAAAATGTAAAAAACTTTGTTACCCACATAACAAATTAAAAACTAAAACTCTGTACATTGTATTAGTCTGTTAAATTACCCTAAATTAAAAAAGAATTAAAAAAAAAAAAAGAGTTCTCTCTCCTGACCCTGATCTGCTCTCTCCTGTGCAGCTCCATCAGGTTGTGGTCCAGTTCCAGTTGGGGGAGAGGGAGCAGGACTCCTCTCCGCTGCCCAGTGCTGTGTCCCTCAGTGTCCAGCTCTGGAGACTCCCTGGATGTCACGAGTTCCTCGCTGCTCTCGGTGAACACGTCCCTCATATATAATCTGATATGGTCTGACTTCAGTACTGACACGTGGCCGTATGATAGGACATTGAACGGATGCAGATTTCAGAGTTAATTATACACAACCTGGCCTGCTTGTTATTTGCTATTTTTATTATTAGAGTTATTTTGTGTCTATAGAGACATTTATTATAACAATTATAAACCCCTTTCTCACATGGGTTTTTTTCTATAAGTGCTCTGGTAATTTTCTACTACAGGGTTATGTGTGAACGCAAGCCAAAGTTGAAAGACCATAAAAGTTGATCTTGAGTTTTCTGGGTCTAGACCTAGTAATGTTCCCAGAAATGTTATGAGTAGAAAAGATAGTACGAGACAAAGACAGTTAAGAAAAAGCGAGCAAACCACCAGTAAGTGATTAGCATAAGTTACCCAGCATCGTATGTAACAACATCAGTTTCTGTGAATCAAAACACTGACAGCCAGTCAATGCTCAATCCGATCCGTTCACCCACCATTTTGTTCAAAACGGCATCTGTCATTGTGGAAGTTAGAGGTCATTTCATGCCTTTTCTGGATTTTATGCCATATGTGAACACCCTTGTCCCAGTATTGTTCTGGCAATGGGGTGCAAGTGTGAAAGGGGGAATCTACCCGCAATTCTGCAAAAGTAAATCCAGCGAAGTCTGAAAGGGCATTTTACTCTACTGAGAGTGAACTGAACAAACGCTTACAACAGGGCTGTGGAATAATTTAGCCACTGTATCTCAGGAAAACCGTTTAAGTGGAAATCAAAATGCAACATTAAGATCTGGATTTCTGCCTGTACACGTACAGGGTTTGATTTGTGCGAGGTGGGTCAGGAGGAGGTCGTTCTGAAGACGGGGAAACAGGCGAATCGTCGCACTCTGCACTTTGCCCTCCAGTCTTTACTGGCTGTGTTCGGTAAGAAGGACCGTTCTGGGCTGGTCCAATGAGTAATGACTCATTCTCCAGTGTTACCTCACTATTCTCAGACATATCATACGCATGATTAAAAATCACAGCCAGTAATTTCACACACTGTGTTAACCTCCATAAGTAATTATTTAGTGTTATTTAATCTATTCCCTTGTTGTTTTATCCTCTAAAACAGATTCAACAGAACTGCCAAAACGTCTGAGCATGGACAGCTCGTCCTCCCTCGAGTCACTCACATCAGCCCAGTCAGTTTCCAACCCTCCCTCCCTGTGCCACCCCAACCTGCCTCTCTCCCCCCTCTGCCCTGACAGCCTGGGCTCTGACGCCATCTCCCTCTACAGCCTGGGCTCTGTGGCATCTTCCCTGAGTTTCATCTCTAAGCCTGAGAATGACACCTTTGGCCAGAGGTTTCGTGGTGGTGGAACATTCGGGTCTCTCACATCACACAAGCTCCCCAACGGGGTTTCCCGTTGTAGGTCTTCACCGCAGGGAGTGGGAGAGCCCTCTGTGTTAGGAGGTGATGAGGAGCAGTATGGAGGTTTCTCCATCATTAGCAGTGAGCCTCTGGCCAGACGCAGTGACTCATTACCTCTCCCACAGAGACGCCGTTTGTCTAGTGTAGCTGTTATTGATGGAGTTACGGCTTGTTCAGGCACAGGACAGGGATACAAAGTGTGTGTCTCCTCAAAGGGCAGTGTTAGCACACCTACCTCCCCTCTGAAAGCAGATCTGAAGCCTAGCCCTACCTCACCTTTTCAGAACGTGGGTAAGGTGAGCAGATGTGACACAGGTGAGCTGGACCAGCCCAGCACAGAGACAGACGGCACAGTCAAGTCTCGAGAGGACAGGATGAGTTCAGTGACACTGGATCCTCAGGAACTTGCTCAGAAAATTCTTGAAGAAACTGAGAGCCACCTCAGGGCGATGAACAGCCTCCACACGGTAAAGGCAAAGGGTGTGGCCTCCATGTCTGTTCTAAATTCCCCAGTCTTCCGCTCCTCAGACACCAGTGCGTTCAGTCGACCCAAAAGCAACGTTAGCCCCCAAGAACCATCCCAGTGCCCAAAACCACCCTGGTGTACCTCATCCCTCCAAAACACCAGCTCTGGCCACAGCAGTCCTACCACGGCAGAGACCTCTCAAAAAAAGGTTAGACACCCCTCACCATTTCTCAGCCGTCTTGACCAGTTTAAGAGGAAACACCCCAGTTCCCCTTATGACGGTCACATCTCTCATTCCCTGAGCTTTGTGTCCCCGGGCCCAGGGCACCAGTCTTACTCTTCCACTGGCTCTCCTGGCTCAGCTGGTTTTGGAGCCACAGATTCTGTGGACCTTGACCATTTGAGGAGACTCAGCCCTGGTGAAAGGGTCCAGGCTGTGCACAGTCTGAAGATGTTCTCCACCAGCGACACTTCTGTTCAGCTGCAGAAACAACTGCACACTGATCCTCTGTCAGGGTTTTCAGGAAAACTGATGTCGGGCAAGAGCAATGTCCTTGGGCTGTTCAACCTCTCACCGCGTCACTGCCCCTCTGGACGTGGACAGGACTGTCTGGCCTCTCTGGACAAGAGCTCCAGTGATGGCGATAAAGGCACCAACATTCAGAAAGCCATTCCCTCGTCCACCATCTCTGCACGAAGCAGTCCAGGAAGTCACCCAGTACACCGGCCCACTGGTCACCCAGTACACCAGCCCACTGGAAACGGATGTAAGTCCCTCTCATCAGGCAGATTCTTTCCCACCTCCAAATGTTAAGATGTCTCAAGCTGCTTTGTCGTTGGTCATCACCACAGATCATTTAGTTGTGTATGGGAGGCTCTGACTGGTTAAGTTTAATGCACTTGAATTTCAAATGCCCAATCAGAACGGTTCCCTGCCTCATATGCCCTCTGCTACCATTGAGCTTCAACACATATGATCTTATACTATGTATGTGTGTGTGTGTGTGTGTGTGTGTGTGTGTATTTGTCCGGAATATCACTTAATGAGGACCAAACATGGCTCAAATCAGACTCTCTGTGGTCAGTTTCATCTTAGAATTGCTGTTGTTATTGACTGTTTCTATGTTCCTAATATTATAATTATTGTTTTGTTTTTTGTAAATTAAATCATGTGTTTTGCAATAAGTGTGACTTTTTTATTGTGGGTTCTTGTGAGAATGGATAGCTGGTCAATTTTATGAATTTTTATTTTCTAATTTTTACTGAAATTGAAAAAACAGGCACTTGGCCTTATCTCTCTGTGAACTGAACGTCTTCTCTGAAGCATGAACATTTGTGCTAAACACTGTTCAGTATGACTTTTTAGACCACACTTTTTTGGAAAAAAGAAGAGACAAAAACAAGAAAACAATGTTGTGTTTTTGCCTTTTATCAGTTGAGCTATTTCAATAAAAACATTTCTGTGTGAGTCCTGTGATGATGAGATTTTTTAAATGATATTTGTAATGATTAATCTCATTCATTTAAAAAAATATGTCACTACACCATCTCTCAGTAATATTTTAATAACACACATTTAGTCTTGGCTTCACTTTCTAAAGAAACTTTCAGGGTAAGTTTTCCCCTCTTCTCTGAAACGGAAATGTTAGTATTATATTATCTGGTCAAATGTATATAAATGGATGTGGAGGCCACTACATATGGGACTGGGTGCAGTCTCTGTTAGGTTAGTGGGAAAATAGAATTGCGCCTGCTCACATAGAGGCTACCGACAGACGGTGAGTCTTCGGAAGATTCGCGCCCTGAATGGTGCAGTTTGATGAATACAGGGACGAAGGCTGGACTCTCGTCCCTCCAGAGTCCACACTGTAACCATAGCATCAGTCTGCCGCATTCATCACTGAAAAACGCGGTGAGCCGATTATGAAACACTACACACGTTACCTAAGAGATGTAATTCCTGTCTAAACGTTTGGGATTTAAATATGTCATTTATTACAGAGGGACAAGGAAGGAGATTAGAACTCCGGAATTTAGCCCTGATATACTGTAGACGCGCCCAGCATTCTGAGTAAACTCATACTGAGTCATCTCAGTTCTACTATGATCGAACTGATCTTTTAACTTCCACGAAAGCCATGAAAGCAAAACTGCAAAGATAAAAAATATCGAGGATTTCATGAATTCGTCTCTCATTTTAAATTTACACACTAAGGCAGGTATGAATCGACGTCATTTCTGTTGTGATCGTGGCGCCACAGGTTTTCTTATGTGAGCCAATCATAGGCTGCCGGGGGCGGGATTAATAGACATGTTGATAACCACACATGACGTAAAAAGCGTCGCGCAGCCGCAGCCATTCAGGGGAAGATGGTGCTCATCAAAGAATAGTAAGTGTTAGTTTTCACTCATCTAAACTTCTTTCTTTTGAACTTGCTACAGATTTCAGTCACCTATAAAATAATTTTTTGTGGAATACGTTTGTGACGGCCACTTCCTCTTAGTTTTCACTAACTTTCTGGAAAAGTTTGAGCGCAGTAAGGGCTGAGCGTGTAACTGTCGTGAGGATGTGGTTTGGGTGTATTCCGCCGGTTTCTGCTGTGGCCTACCGGCATTAACTGCATGTGTCCCAAAGTAACGCACGGCAGGTAATACGTACGTCCTGGACTGTACAGAATTGTCGTTACTGTAGTCGTTAAGAATTCTGTATTTTGACCACGGCAGAGTTGCTATATTTGAGGCAAAGCGACTTCCACATTGTGACTCGTTGAGCTCTGAGGAGTAAACTTAGTTTCTTCTGCGTGAATTTGACACGAGCCCTATCCGCATGACGATGATGGTATCAGTTAGCGCTGAGCAAAGGCGCCTGCGGTTCTTTAAATCATAACTGAAGGCTGTGTTCTGTTTGCGAGACTAAGAATTTTGTGTCTGTCTCCTTAAGGGGAAGTTAGGACTACTTAGTGCGCGAACTGACACTATGTTTCCATTTGTCGAGTCACTGCAGTAAATTATAATCTAACACGGTACTGAAACTCCGGCACTGAGGATTGTGTTGATAGTGAAGCTTCAGACGTGAAACCGGTCACAGTCTCACAAGGATGGAGTATTTCCTCAGACAGATCTGAATGAGCATATTAAATCTGACCGCCATGAGCTCTGATCAAAAACCGTTAGTTTTTTACTGAATTTGTACCTGCGTGTGGACTAATGGTAATGTTTACAGGCTCTTAAAAAAAGACTTTTTAAATGAACAAAGCGAAATGATAAAATGATATCCAATCACATACAGTATCATGTCTTTGAAAAATATTCCTGATACTTGTTAACTTAGCCATTCTGCGTGACTGATTCTTATTCAAATCTAATACACACGTCGTAGTGCGTGTCGTATTGTGATTCCTACTTCTACCCCACAAACGCATCTCCTTCTCTCTCTTTCTCACACACACACATTCACACTCACATACACATTCACACTCACACACACATTCACACTCACACACACATTCACACCCACACACACATTCACACCCACACACACATTCACACCCACACACACATTCACACCCACACACACATTCACACCCACACACACATTCACACTCACACACACATTCTCACACACACATTCACACAAGTGCATTTAGTTACTCTTGGGGATAAGGTTGAATTGAAATGCTGGCCTGCTGGGTTAGATGGGTTAGAAATGGTTTATTCAGTGTAAATGTGTGGATCAGCATTAATAAATGATTTTTGCCTGTTTATTGCTTGATTATCTGTTTTGTCTTCTGATCACTCAACAGCATTTAATCCACTTCTTATAGTGTTCCTGTTTAAATGCTGAGACATGGCCCTGTGTGAGTGTGTGTGAGAGACAGACATGGCCCTGTGGGTGTGTGAGAGAGAGTTACAGTTTCCATAAGACTTTGTGAAAGAACTGTGATTTGGTCATGTAGTGATTTGGAGAGTAAATATGGTCTTGACCTGTTGGCCTCTCTCTTTCACAGTCTTTCATAATGACACACACACACACTCCTCAGTGTTTCCGCTGGTAACATTTCCCCGTGGCGGCCAGCCTTGCCAAAATCTTTGCCGCCACAGCAAAAAAAAAAAACAAAAAAAAACAACCAATCATCTAATCCAACGCCTTGGTGACTCGCACGGAAAGCCGATTGCCGCCCCTCCCCCTCCCCCCGTGCAGGCATTTCGGCATTTCGGCATTCAGTTGGTTAACGGCACTAACAGGCTGGTATTACTTTGTCATTTCGCAGACGCTCTTCCAAAGCTCTGAGGAAAGGAGCTTACTCAGGTATTCTCTAAGGAAAAGAGAAACAGACACGGGAGGTACACAGAGCAGGTGTTCTGTTAGGTGGGGGGGAGCAGGGCATCTCTCTCCTCACTCTCTTAGGCCCAGCCTGGGTTAGTTTAGGGTTAGTTTAGCTCTTATCCCGGCTCCCTTCCCTTTCAGTAACGACTGTACTGCAACCTGAGTTTATCTACACACTTTATTGCTGACTAAAGTAACATGACTACCGCTAATGGCATACACTTTTCTGTGGTTGCAGCAACATGCTGGTACTTCTCTCACACACCAAGAGAGACTCAAACCAGCTAAGTTAGACTGTCACATACACAGGTGCAGTTAGGCTGTTATGTTGTTGAGTGAGGACTTAGTTTAGCAACCGCTAAAAAACCAGTTATAATTGTCACTGGCAAAGAACTAGCCTGTGTTAATGCATATAATTATGAAGTGTTTGTTTAGCTCCACAGACAGAGAAGGAAGATGGATTAGAGATGGAGGACAGGGCTCAGGCAGGGCCAGATGAGGAGAGAGGAGGCAAGGAGAGGAAGTGTTCAGGTAAGGGGAGCAGGAGAGGAGAGGGAAGAGGGTTAGACAGTCAAAGTACAGAAGAGTAAAATGCTCTAACCAATTCTGTCAGTCTTGCCATCATTAAACAGCAACAATAATAATAAAACATATGAAAAACAATGGTCTGACATCTGCCCCCCCCCCCCCCCCCCCCATCACATTGCATCCACACACACAACCTCTGGATCTACAGGAAACACTGCTCCTGTTGACAGTCTTTCATAATGACACGCACACACACTCCTTTTTATAGGCTGTAAAAATCTATTCTATTTCACTAACTGTGTTTCTGTTTTCTCTTTCAGCCGTGTTGTTTTACCATGCAGTGTGGAGGAGGTGAGTGTCTAGCATTAGCTGACACACACAAACACAACAGTAAAAATGTCATTTTGTGCCTTAGCATTGAGACATCAGCTGACCACACACACACAAACATGCTTACACATGCAATGAAATAGTTTCAGAAAACATCCCTCTGCAGTCAGTGGGTTTCATATGTTGATTAATCACTTCCTTAGTGCGGTGGTATGTATTTGTTTTCTCCAGTGTGTTGTGTGTGTATGTGTGTGTGTGTGTGTGTGTGTGTGTTTGTACCAGGCAGAGAAGTGCTCTATAAAAGACTGTAAAGGTTTTTTTTTTGCTGTTTGTGAATGGGAAAAATTTATGTAGCTGGAAACTGACTCATCCTAATCAAGTTTGTCTGAGGGACCCTGTTGTGCAGTAGAACACACACAATCTCTCTCTCTCTCTGTTTCTCTCTCTTCTCCTCTCTCTCCCCTTCTCACATGTGGCTGTTTGTCACACTGACAGGTGGTATGAGAGAGAGAGAGATGTGTTGTGCTCTTTTCGACCAGAGGCTTATCTCTGTACACTCTAAGTGTCAAACATTCAGGCACACGCGACTCGACTGTGCTGATCCTTTACCTTCCCAACATCCTCAGAGGATTCTGGGTTGAGTCATCTGTCTTTGAATTCAGTTGTCAGGTTAGGTCCAGGGTTTAGCACTGAGGTGTAGGCTTGAATTTTTTTTCTGTTTATGTAAAATATGAAGTTCTCTACCCAGATTTATAGGTGTGTGATGTGTCTTTTGGCCTATAGCATTTCTGTAATCAGAATACGCAACTTGCATGTAAGATTCACTACTCACATAAATGAGGTTATATAGGCAGAGAATGTGCATATAAACATCATACAGGCAGAGAACTGATATTATTTTGACTTATGTGTTTGAAAGATATAAAATGTCAACAAAGCACTCTCTGGCCTTGTGGAGAATTGAAAAGGAGTCCATATTGAAGACTCCTAACTAGCATTGGGCGATTTCAAGGTATTATGGTATACCGGTATTTAGAAATCCCAAAGGTATGATTTTCAATACCGTCAAAAATACAGACGCACGCAGGATTAATATTTAATATCATTCACATCATTCGTGCTACTATTAATAGACTGGTTAACTATATTTCCCATACTCCCTAAGGGGACCATTCTGTTACTGTGATGAGGAAGTGGAGTGGTGTTGGTGATATAAACAAAGGGCTGATGCTAGAGCGGATTGGCTGGAGGGCTGGGTGGGAGGGACGCTCTAAACTGTGATTGGTTATAACCTGACCCTACCCCTACACTTGACCCTAACCCTTGTGATCATGAAAATATTACCTCATATAATTTTATCTTGATGACTTCTTCCAACTACAAAACCAGTTTATTAACTGCCAGTCTGCCACCACCACCCACACATCATCTCTGTTCAGCCCACTGGTCGGTATCCGCCGCGGCAGTCTCATCGGGTCCTCCAGTCAGGCTATGCTGAATCTAAATTCAAGTTTAAGTTTATATAGAGCCCAAGATCACTGTTTACAGTCTCAAAGGGCTTTACATGCCCACAGGATTACAACAAAACAGAGCAGGGTGGCACCCCCTGACTTGATCCTCATAGTGGGCAAGAAAAAACTCCTCAAA
>NC_044495.1:62719481-62729481 GCF_902362185.1 Chanos chanos | reverse complement strand
ACACACAAAATCTACCATTTAAAGAGGTACACACACACACACACACACACAGACACACACACACACAGAAAATGAACCATTTAAAGAGGTACACACACACACACACACACACACACACAAAATCTACCATTTAAAGAGGTACACACACACACACACACACACACACACAAAATCTACCATTTAAAGAGGTACACACACACACACACACACACACACACAAAATCTACCATTTAAAGAGGTACACACACACACACACACACACACACAAAATCTACCATTTAAAGAGGTACACACACACACACACACACACACACACACAAAATCTACCATTTAAAGAGGTACACACACACACACACACACACACACAAAATCTACCATTTAAAGAGGTACACACACACACACACACACACACACACACACACACACACACACACACAAAATCTACCATTTAAAGAGGTACACACACACACACACACACACACACACGCTTCATGCCAATGCATGAGCCACAGACTGTGTCATGCAGGTGAGTCTGTGGGGGTGATGCCGACTACCCGCTGGTGTCGTTGGGCACGTCTTTCAGTCCTCCCCTGTTGCATGGTGTGATGTATTTGTTTGGTCGCCCTGGCACAGGTGACCTGCCAGGCCGAATTATGGAGTGCCAGAGGTTCAAGATGGGAGGGGTTTATGTTGCAGCACTTCATGAAGTGTTTGGTATAGTTCTTATAGCTCCTCTTTTGTCCACCAGCAGCCCGTTTTGCGTCGCTCAGTTGCCCATTAGGGCTGCGTATCGGCAAGAATCTGGCGATATGATACGTATCCCGATACAGGTGTTAGGATTCAATATATTGCGATACTGTAAGCAAGGCAATATATCGTGTTTTTTTTAAAAATGTAATTTTAGATCCTCTTGTTTAAGCTGTACATCAGAATGGTGTCTTGCTAAGTGTGCTCTGAGATTCGTTTTGTTCCCCAAGTATTTGATTTTTGCGTGGCACATTTTGCAAACAGCATGGGTTTTGTCGATCTCCTTAGTGTTGAAGCCAAAATGAGCCCACACTTCAGCTCTGTATGCCGCGGGACCCGGTCTAACTCTTTCGGATTCAGCCACTGGTAGTGACGTTAGAATTAGCAAACCTAATGATACTGCTAACGTTAGCATTAGGTTTGCTAATGCTGACATTAGAGGCGCAGGTAAATACACGATCCGTTCTGGCTGCCTGATCCGTTCTGCACATGCATGCGTTTGTGCAAAAGTCAACTAACCCTATCCCTAACCCTAACCGTGCACCCTTATGCGACTTCCTGTCTCAGTTTACGTTGCTAAGTTGGAGTGGAAGAGTCAAATGGCTGAAGATATATCACAACGCTGCTATCTAGGGGTCATGGGTTTAAACACAACACAAAATGAACCACTGTCTGGCAGGAATCTTTGCCTGTAAACTATTAATTAAATATTGATAGTGTTTTTGAGAATTGATACAGTATCACATAACATAATATCGCGATACTTTATATTATCGATATTTTCTTATTCCCCTATTGCCCTTAGAGAGCTTGGTGGGGAAGGTGGTGGTCAGGCATGCGGATAGTATGCCCAATCCAAGGAAGATGTTTTTCAGCCACTGCTGCTTCCATGCAGATGGAGTTGGCCATGGAAAGGATCTCAGAGTAGGGGATTCGATCTTCCCAAGACAGGCCGAGAATTTTTTGAAAGTGTCGAATGTGGAATGCCTCCAAGCTTGTGATATGCAGTCTGTATGGGGTCAATGTTTCTGCCCCGTAAAGCAAAGTGGAGGCACATACCACATTGTAGACAGCAACCTTGGCACTGACCTTGAATTTTTTGTATTCAAAAACTCTTCTGCGGAGTTGCTCAAAGACTGATGAGGCTTTGTTGGTGTGGCTGTTTATCTCAGTGTTGAGGGAGCAGTCCGAGGTGAGTGTGGAGCCAAGACAGGTGAACTGGTGAACTACTTTCAGTGGAACACCATTGATTTGGAAGCTGAGGGTGAAGGAGGTTGGATAGTGAGTTGTGCCTTGACTTCATGTTAACCTGGAGACCAAAGGACTGGTACTGGCCAGAGATTGTGTTTAGGGCATGTTGCATGGACTCTGGGCTATGTGCCAAGACAGCGCAGTCATCTGCATATTGGAGTTCACAGATCTGACACGTCTTTGTCTTTGTATGGGCCTGGAGCCGTCAGACGTGTTGAATAGACTTCCATCAAGGCGGTACTCCAGGTGAACTCCATCTCTGTGTAATTGCTGTAATCTCTGCTGTAATTTTGGATACGACTTGGGCGAGTATTTGATGGGACAACTTTGTAATCGCGTAACAACAAACAGGTGTTTCAGCATTTTGGTGTGGACGTAGAACATTTGGGAAAACGGTCGTGTGTGTGGAGAATAGAACATTTGGGTAAACGGTCATGTGTCTGGAGAACAGAACATTTGGGTAAACGGTCGTGTGTCTGGAGAATAGAACATTTGGGTAAACGGTCGTGTGTCTGGAGAATAGAACATTTGGGTAAACGGTCGTGTGTCTGGAGAATAGAACATTTGGGTAAACGGTCGTGTGTCTGGAGAATAGAACATTTGGGTAAACGGTCGTGTGTCTGGAGAATAGAACATTTGGGTAAACGGTCGTGTGTCTGGAGAATAGAACATTTGGGTAAACGGTCGTGTGTCTGGAGAACAGAACATTTGGGTAAACGGTCGTGTGTGTGGAGAATAGAACATTTGGGTAAACGGTCGTGTGTGTGGAGAATAGAACATTTGGGTAAACGGTCGTGTGTGTGGAGAACAGAACATTTGGGTAAACGGTCGTGTGTGTGGAGAATAGAACATTTGGGTAAACGGTCGTGTGTCTGGAGAATAGAACATTTGGGTAAACGGTCGTGTGTCTGGAGAATAGAACATTTGGGTAAACGGTCGTGTGTCTGGAGAATAGAACATTTGGGTAAACGGTCGTGTGTCTGGAGAATAGAACATTTGGGTAAACGGTCGTGTGTGTGGAGAACAGAACATTTGGGTAAACGGTCGTGTGTGTGGAGAACAGAACATTTGGGTAAACGGTCGTGTGTCTGGAGAACAGAACATTTGGGTAAACGGTCGTGTGTCTGGAGAATAGAACATTTGGGTAAACGGTCGTGTGTCTGGAGAATAGAACATTTGGGTAAACGGTCGTGTGTCTGGAGAACAGAACTGAATTGAATAGATCGGCCTCATTGTCAGCTCCTTGAAGGTGCTTTCGCACTGGAGGAACTTTTCCATAGTTATTAGAATTGTTGGAGAAAGTACCCCCTTTTTCGCGTGTTTCGCACTGCAGGAACGTGGAACGATTAGAGTTCTTAGAATGCCATTTTGGGGAGCTTTTTTAGCTCCTACTTCAGGGTAGGTACTTCCACAGCGCAATAGGAACCTTGGGTGATGTAGGTGTGCGGTGATTGGTCCAGACATAGGTATAAAGTGATTACAACTGCATTTTTAAAAATCCGTGTGAAATATGAAGTCTTATGCTAGCACCCAAAAAGTACCATGTCCATAGAGTCATTCACTGCTACTGTGGTAAATGCAGGGGGACATTTTTTTTTCCATTGGACTGGGTCTATCACCATACAGTTTTATTTTTGTTAATGAGAGGGCAGTTATGTTATCTAATGTGCATTGCTGCAGAAATGGTATTATTTTTTCCTTTTAGAGGTATTTAAAAGGCCTTTAAATTTGTACTTAATGATGTGCAGCTACCCTGGTTAGCCAGGTAAACGACAGCTCCTAGCGTGTCGTTGCTATACCACCGTTGGCCAGCTTACATCACTTTGGCCAGCTTACATCCTACTGGCGGTGCAAATGGAACAGAAAAAACGCCCTAGAACATATGATGTTCTAGGGGGAGCTCCCCAGGGGGTAGTTCCTCTCGAATAAGACCCTAAAACTGTTTGGTCCGAAAGCACCTTGAATCAGTATTGGACTGATATCTGATATAGTGTCGGATCCGTGTATCCCTATTGTTGAGGTCAGTGAAGCCTATGTACAGGTCTTTGCACTGCTCTCTGCTCTTCTCTAGTAGCTGCAGAAAGACAAAGATCATGTTGGTAGTGGATCTGGACTTCAGGAAACCACATTGTGTTTCTTGAGAGCATTTTCTGAAATGTGCTCCACCAGTCTGTTGAGCATGATTTTTGCCAGCACTTTCCGCTTTCTCTCTCTCCTTTCCCTGGGCACCCCCCATGTTTGAGGACCTCTGCCGGGATGCCATCAGGTCCCGCACTTTTGTTGTTCTTCAAGCCCCAAATGGCTTGGCGGGGTTCAGAGAACTGTGGCGGAGTGTCATGGAGCAGGATTGGTGGAAGATCTGGAAGATTGTTGAGGACATAAAGATCAGTGGGGTTGGTGTGGTTAAGGAGGGTCTCAGAATGATTCGCTCCATTTCTGCCTGTGTGCATGGTTTGGCTAGGCACTCCCAGTGATATCCTTGGCCTGTGCCTACTGCCATTTCATGTCGCTGCAGGGCTTTTGGGGTAGGGTGTGGAGCATGGGGTTTGTGCAGGGAAAGGGTGAGGGTGTGGGTGCGCAGTCCTCACTCCCACCATCTTCACTCCGCCAGACAGACTTCCACTGGCATGAGAAGCTCATGACGACCTTCGTCTGGCCGGAGTAGGAGGGGACTGCCGGTGGTCCGGTCTGCTGGACTCAGATTTGAATTTGGGGCTTACTCCCTTAGCCATCGTACCTCCCAAGGTTTACCCTCGTGGCAGTGGGGCAGTGGTTGGTGGAACACCTCTAGGGACCACTGCAGCTCTGAAATCTCCTGCTATTTCAGACTGGAGTCGTGAAACCCCAGTTGCCATGGGCTGCCATGAGGAGGCATAGTAGGAGTGTTGGTGAGGGTGAGGCTATGTTCTGAGCTCAGAGGACTGACACATTGCTTCCCAGCCCAGGAGGCCAGCAGCAGATGCTAAAGGAGGGAGATTGCAGGAATCCCTGCATGCAATGGTTCGGTTAGCAGACTGCACTAAACGCAGCACAAAACCCTGCTGACAGTACAGCCAGACAGCCCACACACACAATCTACCATTTAAAAAGGTACACACACACACACACAAAATCTACCATTTAAAAAGGTACACACACACACACACACACACACACACACAAAATCTACCATTTAAAAAGGTACACACACACACAAAAACTACCACTGAAAAAGGTACACACACACACGTTTCATGCACACAGGCACACATACACATATGCAACATAGTGGATGAGACGCACAATATGACACACACTGACACACTCCCAGCATCCCATAAAGAAGAGACAGTCTTTTGGGCATTTTTAAAAATTTGTTAATCGGACTGTGTGCCTGTTTTCTCTGCGGCTCTGTGCCTTTCTTGTCTGTAGTAAGGTTCCTGGGTTTGTGAAGATGATTGCTCCAGAGGGATCCCTAGTCTTCCATGAGAAAGCCTGGAACGCCTACCCCTACTGCAGAACGAGTGAGAATCTCTCCTTACAATTCTTTTCATTCATTTATTTGACTACCATCACTGTATGCGTTTGGCTAGAGGTGCTCGTGCTCTCTCGCGCTCTCTCGCGCTCGCTCTCTCTCTCTCTCTCTCGCTCTCGCTCTCTCTCGCTCTCTCTCTCGCTCTCTCTCTCTCATTTCACTCATTTTCCTGGCGTGTTGTAAATACTTGGGTTGGGGTAGGCGTAGGGTTATTGTGATTCTAATGTGTTTTGTTTTTCTCTCACATATTCCTCGTCTTTCACACACCATCCATTCTCTACAGTTGTCACAGTAAGTAATATTATCTACTGTGGAGTGATGATCAATGGCATCTGTCTGTCTGTCTGTCTGTCTGTCTGTGTGTGTGTGTGTCTGTCTGTGTGCGTGTGTGCGTGTGTGCGTGTGTGTGTGTGTGTTAGGCTTGGGCGGCACCTGTTTTTTCATACTTTCATACCTTCCGGACATTTCACTGGGGTATATGGTATATGACGGTATTTGTGTAAAAAAAAAAGCTGAAAAGCTGGTGATAGAGGTCAGGAAGAAGTCATCTCAAGATAAAATTATATGAGGCAATATTTTCATGATTCTATATCTAGTCATATTTAGCTGATTAGCTAGGAGAGCTATACAGCAGAAATGACCTAATATGAGTGAAACTGCGTTCGCCATCATGCACTGTAAACTCCGGAACTGTGTGAGAGTAAACGGGTTTCGCCAGTGTGGAAGTTGAGCGTTAGGGAAACGCAGAGACAACTCCTTGTTGAAGAGTTAAAAAGATCAGCCTTTGTTTAGGCAGATGTTAGATTGGATCAGCTGGGGGGGACGCTACACTGCTTTGATTGGTTAGGGTTAGGGTCAAGTGTAGGGGTAGGGTCAGGTTATAACCAATCACAGTTTAGAGCATCCCTCCCACCCATCCCTCCAGCCAATCCGCTCTAACATCAGCCCTCCGGCTGTCTGAAATGCCATACTACAAACCGCTCGTATATTGATCTCGATTGAAAAGTAAGTAGTATGCAGTAAATGAAAAATAAAAAGTTTGCAGTACACGACAGTTTTCTGGTGAAAATTTCCAGTAGACCACCAGAGCTTACTTCATTGGCTACTGCATCCCATGATGCAATGCAGTGATTTCCAACTTTCCAAAAATTAAAAAAATATGGAGGACAGCAGCAGCTCCAGCTGTGGTTCTGAATATAAATGTATCAGTCATATATTTTGGTGTAATAAGTCTTCATACGCTTTCTTATGGGGCTACTTTTGATAGATGTTTGTTGTAGTCGTGTGTTGTTCGTTTTTAACGGAACAAATAGCCCAACCGATAGCAAACGTGTAGTACACTACACGACAGTTCTCATACTTGCATACCATACTGTATGCTAGGGTGGGGAGTAGTGTGCAGTACACAGTGTATACTGGGCCAGTATGCAGTACACTGGTATGGCATTTCAGACACAGCCTTTGTTTATTTCAACAATGCCACTCCACTTCCTTGTTGTCACGGTAACATAATCACCCCCTTAATGTGTATGGGAAACGTAGTTAACAGTTTACTAATAGTAGCATGAATGTAAACACATAAGAACATGGGCGAGATCATTGTGAATGATATTAAATATTAATCCTGCGTATGTCTGTGTTTTTGATGGTATTGAAAATCATACCTTTGGGATCACTATATACCCTGGTGTACCGTAATACCTTGATACCACCCAGTGCTAATGTGTACATCTGTACATGTTTGTGTGTGTCTGTATGTGTGTGTGTGTGTGTGTGTGTGTGTGTGCATTTATGCATATGTGTATTTCCGTACATGTTTGTGTATGCCTGTGTTTCTTTGTGTGTGCATGTATGTGTCTGTGTTTGTGTGTGTGTGTGTGTGTGTACACATGTGCGTGGATATTTGTGTGTGTATGAAAGATCTAGGAAGTTTGATATTTGTATTGGTGCTCCATTGTAAATGTTTTCCCCTTGCCTGTTTCTGATAACCTACATATTTGTGTGTGTAATCTTGTTGATTTGGTGCCATCTAGTGGTAAGTGTAATTCATAAAATAATGTCACAAAGGAAAGAAATACCAGCAATAGTGTAGTTAGACTAAACTTGGTTATGCAGCTGTGTGCTACTGTGTGAAAGTCTCTCTCTGTCAGAATGAATATATGAAGAATGATAAATTCTCTCTCTGTCAGAATGAATATATGAAAGATGATAAATTCTTTCTCTGTCAGAATGAATATATGAAAGATGACTTCTTCATCAAGATTGAGACCTGGCACAAACCTGACCTGGGATCTGTAGAGAATGTAAGTGGTGTCTGTGTGTGTGTAGTGTGTGAAAACTGCTGGTCTCAAACCTGGATGTAGTGTCTGCTTGTCATTTGCAGGAAATGGAGGATGAATTTGGGAACCATAGCCCCATTGCTAACATAAAAGTGTTCTGTTTGGTCATTCTGATTGTGTATTTATTTGCACTTTTTCCCGTGTGTTTACACAGGTTCACAAGCTGGACGGTTCTACATGGAAGACAGTGGAGGTGGTGCCCATTGACATTGCTGATAGAGACCAGGTGGCCCCCGGCGTAAGTCTCCCCTCCTTTGTTAGAGTGGTACGGTCCAGTCCCGTGCCAGCTGCAGGCTCAGACTGACCCTGTTCTGTGTCTCTCAGACTGACCCTGTTCTGTCTCTCACAGACTGACCCTGTTCTGTCTCTCAGACTGACCCTGTTCTGTCTCTCAGACTGACCCTGTTCTGTCTCTCAGACTGACCCTGTTCTGTGTCTCACAGACTGACCCTGTTCTGTGTCTCACAGACTGACCCTGTTCTGTCTCTCAGACTGACCCTGTTCTGTCTCTCAGACTGACCCTGTTCTGTGTCTCTCAGACTGACCCTGTTCTGTCTCACAGACTGACCCTGTTCTGTGTCTCTCAGACTGACCCTGTTCTGTCTCACAGACTGACCCTGTTCTGTGTCTCAGACTGACCCTGTTCTGTGTCACAGACTGACCCTGTTCTGTCTCTCAGACTGACCCTGTTCTGTGTCTCACAGACTGACCCTGTTCTGTCTCACAGACTGACCCTGTTCTGTGTCTCAGACTGACCCTGTTCTGTGTCACAGACTGACCCTGTTCTGTGTCACAGACTGACCCTGTTCTGTGTCTCACAGACTGACCCTGTTCTGTGTCTCACAGACTGACCCTGTTCTGTCTCTCAGACTGACCCTGTTCTGTGTCTCTCAGACTGACCCTGTTCTGTCTCACAGACTGACCCTGTTCTGTGTCTCTCAGACTGACCCTGTTCTGTCTCACAGACTGACCCTGTTCTGTGTCTCAGACTGACCCTGTTCTGTGTCACAGACTGACCCTGTTCTGTCTCTCAGACTGACCCTGTTCTGTGTCTCACAGACTGACCCTGTTCTGTCTCACAGACTGACCCTGTTCTGTGTCTCTCAGACTGACCCTGTTCTGTGTCTCACAGACTGACCCTGTTCTGTCTCACATAGACTGACCCTGTTCTGTCTCACATAGACTGACCCTGTTCTGTCTCTCAGACTGACCCTGCTCTGTGTCTCACAGACTGACCCTGTTCTGTGTCTCTCAGACTGACCCTGTTCTGTCTCTCAGACTGACCCTGTTCTGTGTCTCACAGACTGACCCTGTTCTGTGTCTCACAGACTGACCCTGTTCTGTGTCTCTCACAGACTGACCCTGTTCTGTGTCTCTCACAGACTGACCCTGTTCTGTCTCTCAGACTGACCCTGTTCTGTCTCACAGACTGACCCTGTTCTGTCTCACAGACTGACCCTGTTCTGTGTCTCTCAGACTGACCCTGTTCTGTGTCTCTCAGACTGACCCTGTTCTGTCTCTCAGACTGACCCTGTTCTGTCTCTCACAGACTGACCCTGTTCTGTCTCTCAGACTGACCCTGTTCTGTCTCTCAGACTGACCCTGTTCTGTCTCACAGACTGACCCTGTTCTGTCTCTCAGACTGACCCTGTTCTGTGTCTCTCAGACTGACCCTGTTCTGTGTCTCACAGACTGACCCTGTTCTGTGTCTCACAGACTGACCCTGTTCTGTGTCACAGACTGACCCTGTTCTGTGTCTCACAGACTGACCCTGTTCTGTCTCTCAGACTGACCCTGTTCTGTCTCTCAGACTGACCCTGTTCTGTCTCTCAGACTGACCCTGTTCTGTGTCACAGACTGACCCTGTTCTGTCTCTCAGACTGACCCTGTTCTGTCTCTCAGACTGACCCTGTTCTGTGTCACAGACTGACCCTGTTCTGTCTCTCAGACTGACCCTGTTCTGTGTCTCTCAGACTGACCCTGTTCTGTCTCTCAGACTGACCCTGTTCTGTCTCTCAGACTGACTCTGTTCTGTCTCTCAGACTGACCCTGTTCTGTGTCTCACAGACTGACCCTGTTCTGTGTCTCACAGACTGACCCTGTTCTGTGTCTCACAGACTGACCCTGTTCTGTCTCTCAGACTGACCCT